>NC_051221.1:16370021-16667521 GCF_015220715.1 Pygocentrus nattereri | reverse complement strand
TGGTCATAAACTGACCTGTGATTAATGGAGTAGAGGGTGGCTGACAAATACATGATAATAGGTGGGCTACAGGCTGCAATTATATTATGGATCTTTGAGGAAGGTGAACCTCATAACATGGCCAGTGAGTGGAAGTACATAGCAAATGTTTCCAACAGACCGGTCAAGTACAGCGTATGTTTTTCTAATAAAGTGGACAGTGAGTGGACTGTCTAAAGGTTATAATAATACAGGAGCTACTCAAATAATATCTGGTCAACAGTGGTAATATCGTTGGAAAGTGACAAATGATGAATGGGATAGAGGGGGCAGACAATTACATAACCATAGATCTATATAATAATCTGAAATCTGAAATGAAGTGTAGACCTATACAATAGGTGGCCAGTGTGTGGAAGTAGAAGGTAGGTGTTTCTGAGAAAGTGGCCGGTGAGGGAAAGAATACAGTGTTTCTAATAAAGTGGCCAGTAAGTGAAAGGACAGGGTGTTTCTAATTAAGTCGCCAGTGAGTGAAAGTGCAAGGTAGGTGTTTCTAATAAAGTGGCCAGTGAGTGGAAGTATGTGTTTCTATTAAGGAGCCCACTAAGTGGAAATACAAGGAAGGTGTTTCTAATAAAGTGTCCAGTGAGTAGAAGTATAAAATAGGTGTTTCCAATAGAGTGGCCAGTGAGCGGACATACAAAGTACATGTTTTTAATAACTTGGCCAGAGAGTGGAAGAGTGAGGTGTTTCCAATAAAATGGCCATTGAGTGGAAGAACACGTAAAGTGTTTCTAATAAAGTGGCCAGTGAGTGCTTGTACAACATTTCCATTTCTAATAAAGTGGATGGTTATTGTTACATCATAGTAATAATACTGGAGAATGGTCCACCACCCAAGTAATATTTGGTCAACAGTGCTACTGTGATGTGAAATAAATCTGTGAAAACGGTGATAAATTATGAATAGGATAGAAGTGGCAAACAAGAACATATAGATGGGCTTTAGTCTGTAATTATATTGTAGACCAGTACAATCGTTAGACATCTTAAAGAGGCCCGTGAGTAAAAGTATAAGGTAGGTTTTTGGCCGGTGAGTGAAAGTACAAGGCAGGTGTCTAATAAAGGGGATGATGACTGTTAATCTGTATCATCATACTATTTCATTTGTTTAGTCCATTTGTTTAGTCTATAGGTAATAACAATACTGATCATGCATTCAATCTAGCATAAATGTACTGTGCAGCCAATTTATTTTATTCTCCACTAGACTCTGCTACAGACTTGTCTGTTTATAAAGACTGCACTAACAGGAGGATAAAGGTTTGTACTAAATTATGCAGTGAGTAAAATACCAGATGGAAATTTGTATCTCGAAGAATAATATCTCTGTCTTTGTGCGTCACAAAGTGTGAGGAACACAGAACCAGTGTTGACAGACTATTTTGGCAGAGGGAACTTGAGTTCACACGTCAGCAGAGCTCCTGTATCGCTCAGGAACTTTCATCACGAGTGTTCCCTTCTCCAGCTGCTCTTACCACCAGTCCTGTCCAGTCCTCTCCAAGTTGAGAGGATCAGGGGTCCAGCGGCCCTCAGTGAACCTGCCTGGTGCAGTGCTGGAAAGCCACCTGAGGCCAAGCATGCTCTCCTGCAGGGACACTGGTTACAAACACGACCCATGATTTTAATCCAGTATGAACCTGTATGTATGCAGTTTTTACAAATTTGTGAGTATTAACTGTAGTTATCTATATGTACCATGTTCTTTTTTAATCATCCAGGTTGCACTGATTTGCTGACATCGTTTAGGGCCTCTTTGGCTTACTGTGAACTACAGAAATGATGGTAGATGGTGCTTTATAGAACCTTTTTGAAAATGGTTCTATACAGCATCATAAAGGATTCTTTTATTGTAACACGCCTGACATCGCAACTATAGAAGAAGCCTTTTTGGTGCTCTAAAGAACCCTTTTCAAAAAGATTCCAGATAGAACCATCTACAGCACATTCTCCACCAATCTGAAGAGCCCTTTCACAGTGCCAAGAACCCTTTAATCATGAAAAGAGTTAATTGAGTGGTCACGGTTCTTTATAGAACCATTTTCTTTACTAACAAACCCATCGAGAACCATCGTTTTTAAGGGTGTATGTAACAAAACAAGAATGCTGTACGAACACTATGAAAGCAACTTATTCCAATGTAGCCTCGATGACCAGAGTTTCTTTCAAAAGTTACTCTGGTAAAACTATTCAAGCTTTAATAGTGCTTCTGCCTTGTTGTGCTTTTATAGTATACAGAACGATAGTTATACAACCCAAATGGCCCCAAATGCTAACATTGCTAAGGATAAAGCAGTAAGGGTTACTGAAATCCTACCTATTCAGTCATCATTAGCTTTATTTTATTATTCTATCATTAAGCTTTATTATCATTAGTCTTTTTAAAGAAGTACTCCTATAAAATGCTTATTATATTACATATGTATAAATTGCAGGTGTGTCTTGTCAGTGGCTGTATGTAAGTACTGAAACATATGCTCAGTCAAATTTAGCACAGGTTTATCTACAGCGTTTTACCAGATTTCAGTAGCATCTCTATTCCTTTTATAACCAAGTGGGGGTGGTGCACAAGCCATAAGTTTCCTCTGGTCTCCTCATTAGTTCCACCTCATCGAGTAACTATTGCTTGGCCAGAAAATAAAGCTTCACCTATTTGCATCATGTCCTCAGAGGACTTTTCTTTGCCATTACCCAGAGGAGATACTCCATTTCAGCTATGAATTGTGGAGATAGTAAAGCCCACATGGATGAGCTGTGTTCTATGTAGTCAAAGAGTGCAAAGTGCTATTTCTCTCTCTCTCTCTCTCTCTCTCTCTCTCTCTCTCTCTCTCTCTCTCCACCTGCCGAGTGTGCTGAGTGTAGAAGAGCACTTTAATTAAACATTTTTCAAACCATGCAGTGTACTTCAGCCTCGTCCACAGTGTATTAATCAAACCAAGGTGCTGCTGAAAACCCATCAGATTAACTTCTTTTTTATATCAGTCTGAAGCTCCAATGAGCTTGTTTTTTGGAGCTAAACTACATGTGAATCGATCATTGCTGGCCTACTGGGCTGTAAAGGCTTACATCAGTGAAATAAGGATTCAAGGCTAAAATGAACCCTTCGAAAAATAATGAAATCCGCAAAGTGGAATGTACTCCGTGATTTGAATGGTAGTCTCGCCGGTCCACAACAAAGGCTATACTCCTCTGTACAGTCACACAGATTCACTTCAAAGAAATCAATATTTGTACATGGCATTTGCTAATGACCACAAACTAAAAGGGCAACAGCTGTGCCAATGTGATATGGGATGGAGAATTCGTTTTGATGCGGTCTGAGGGTAAATGCTTTACTCTTACTATCTCATACAAAAATATGTGCTAAGCAATCCTCAGTATTCACTTAAAGGAGGATTCTGGCCTAAAACAGGTGTATGATGTGTTATTTGTGATGTTATGTAATATTCTGTGGAGCATCACTGCATCATTTATTTATTTATTTATTTATTTATTTATTTTTTTTGGCTAGAGTGCCCTTTTAAACAATGCAAGTTTTTATTACATGGCAAATAATTCCAAATGACTAGTATGAACAAGTCCACTGATACTGAAAGACTAAAACAATGATGCAACTGCTATTTTCATAGCAATAAAATATTCCAAGAATATTCACTGGGCCTCAAATAGCGTACATTTGGTGAGGAGGTGAATGTAATTATACTTGACTTTGAAGTAAAACCGTGAGACTGAGAGACTTCGGGGGCCCTTCCCAAGTTTTTTTTTTTAAATTTGCTCTTGAGAAAGGTCCTAAGAAAAAGTCTGAAAAAGAAAAAGATTCATGGCGTGTTCTTAAATCACAGAATTGTTCACTCCTTTGTATTTTTGAGTGTCACTGGTGAACATCAGAATCTTTGTAAAAAGAAATTTCTTCTTAAGAATTGTTGCTGAATGAGGCCAAACGTCACCCATTTGAGCTGGACAAATATTTAATGAAACCATATGTGAACCTGATAGGACACGACATGAATTTGGGTTTGTTTGGGTTCTTGTCCAAGGCAACATCGAGAATTCTGTGTAGTCAAGGGTTGCCCTACTTAATTGTACAAGTCATAGTAAACAAATGTAATCGTTAGAAATGATGTTCATGCTTGAAACCCCTTCTTCTTCCAATCTAATGCCCTATAAATTCACATCCTGACCCTCTCTTCCCATGATGATGTGTTCACAATTCCCACCTTCACCCCATTTCCTCCAGGTTCCTCAGTCTTACATCAGTTGTACTACAGCTATGAGGGATGTCTGACCTTCTAGTTACAGGCAGAAGCTGCCCAGAACATCAGCCCATGTTTTCAGAGTTCTCACCCCTCCCCAGTTCAGTCTTCCCATATACTACCACCTTGTTGAAGGCATGGTCTGAACTCATAAAATCCAAGTTAGTGATCCCTTCATCACAATCAAAATGAATTCTTTAATAGAGTGCACACCAACCTTCGTCCTAGAGGTTTACCTTCCTGTGGAGTCTATTTTCAACCACAATAAACCACACCTGCTCCACAAAATGAACTTCTTCAGAAGTGCTTTATTGGCTAAATCAAATTTGGGTTAGGTATAGGGATGGGGGAGGGCAGTGTGTTATATACAGGTTGGGACTGGATTCTACAGGAAAGTAGATCTCTAGGCAGAGGTCTTTTTTGAGCACAACTTCAGTGGGTGCTGTATTAGCAATCGTCCTTAGCCATGGTGTCTTCATCGAGATATCTTGACCAATTTATGCCATCTCAGCCTCACTGAGTAGGTGTATGAGGGCAAAATGACACATGTCACGTGGCAGTCTCCATCTGTTTACTCAGCTCTTCATAGCAGGTTGTCATTATGAGCAGTGGAGTCACTACAGCAGCAGGCCACAGCACAGAGCCAACATAGGGACAGGATTGGCAACCCTTGACCCAAATCAGCCTTCTGACACTTGGTTAATGATAATGAAACAGCAACACACTCCCAAACTCGATGTCCCTCTCTCAGCATCTGGCAGCTGAGCAGTGCTGCCCAATTCCTAGCTCTGTCCAGGCCTGGTTTGTGCACTACTGTACCTACTATAGAACTGGCAACTGGCTACACAACTGCACTCTAGACCACCCACACAACACACTCTAGCTGACAGAGGCACGTGGCACTAGAACATGTGCATATGCTGTGGCATTAAAAAAATCACCTTCTCTTGTAATAAGACTGTGTGATTGCTAACCTATTGAGTCCTTTGGAACAAAAATAGCAGCACTTTGGCTTTAAATAAACTTTAACTGTCCCTGAAATTTCCATTGCAAATGTGCACTATTTATAATTGAACAAACTTTTAGCTCACTGATAAATTAAGGTAGACTCATATTTAATGAGCATGTTTAATTGGCTGAACCTCAAGTAGCTCTTTGATTACATGGCAGGAAAATGATTACAAGTGTTCTTTGTGAGAGTGGAAACCTATTTGTTGGTTAATACTTAATGATTGTGGACACGTAGATCTTTAAAATGCTTGAATATCTGTTTTGAACGTAGTTTAGAATGTATCTAGGACAAACGTGCCAATGTCTTCCAAGTGAAGGGTGTGTTTATTATTTCAGGTTAGATGGGCTAATGCAGCCTGCTATCATCGAGATGGATGAACCCAAAGTAAAACTGAAAGTCTTTTCATTTGTCAAGCAATAAGCTCATGAAACACTACTTCTTTGGAAAAAACCTTGGTTTTATGTATTATGACTGGATGTATGTGGAAATTCTGAAGTACAACGCACCTACATCTGTTTCAAATATGATTTTCGCTCCATGGCCAGTGCCACATCAAGAATATTGGCCTTCAAACCTCCTGTTAGCCTTTAATCCTACGTAGTGATGAATTGAAACAAATGTGAATCAATATATTCTGCACAGAGGCTTCATATTTAACTGACAGAAATGGCAAAACAAACAATTTTTTATGAAATTTAAATGGTAAATTATCTACTGTTCTGGTGTCAAATGAAAGTTAAAAGTTTGCACCTTCTTTAGAGAATTTCTTCGCTTTTTTTTAGAGAACTTCTCAACCTTCAAGTCGGAAAGAATTCACATAAAATCACTCTACCAATGCACTGGGTAATAATATTCATCTGTAATTCACCTGGAAAACATGGTCTGTTATTTCAAAAAATGCTAGTAAATATAACACTTAAACCACTGACTGTAACACCACTGAAAAATCTGAGATTTTCTAAATCAGTTTTGAGGTATGTTAAAAACTTATGTTGTTATCTTATTTAAGATGTTCCGCTTTAAAGTCATTTTTTGTTTGATGAGTAACACCACTGACACAATCTTTTTAAAGCTGTCAGTATTTGAGCCAAATTCATCAGAAATATGAAAAGGTATTTTACTGCCAGTGAGATTCTCAGGCTGAATCTTTCTTCCTTTGAGAGATCCATATAAGACACAACTGAGAAAAACCTTCTTGTAACGTTGGGGAGCGATAAGGACGGATGCACGTGTTGAGAAAAGCAAGATTTATTCAGGGTAAATCCAGGGTCGCAGTCCAAACAGTCCAGGGTCATTGAACCAACACGGATTGATCGATAGGCAGACATGATAAACAAGAATCAAACAACCCGAGAAAACATACAGCCAACAAACATCAAACAAACATCAAACATCTCAAACATCAAACAACAAAGACCAGGGCCAAACACAGGGCTTAAATACAACAGGGATGATGAGGGACAGGTGGAAACAATCAGGGGCGGAGTCACAAAACAAGGGGCTGGACTAGACGGACAAACAAATGCAGGTGGACAATCAAAAAGTAAACAGAAAAAGCACATGGAGTAGTGGGAGGAGCCAACTGTGACCCTTCCTGATTTATTTTCAAAGGAAATTTATATTTATACATAAATAATGATAAAAAAAATTCACACATTTTTACAATTTAAACGGAAAAGAAAGTATCAAAATTGTTTTACATAAAAATAATACTTCTGCATCTGTGAAGTCCTGCATGTGTTTGGCTACAATACAAAAAGAAAACTAATAATTACAAAGCAATAAGCCACAGGACGCCATATTGCTGTCAATTCATGAACTTTTTTATAACATTTGTCATATAATAATGAGCATATTATAATATAGCACTGTTTAATGCAAAAACCTTCATTTTATGAGTAAAACTAGCAATGTTAATTTACATTAGAGCCTCTATATGATTTTCATTCTTATTTAGCACACAGCTAAAGGTGCTGGTGATCCTTTTTCCCACGCTGGGGCTGAATTTCAAATGAACCTCCACTCCCTACATAGCACTACATGGAAATTAAACTACTGGCTCTTGCATCCAAACAGTGCATAATATGTCTCACAAATGGTCATTTGGGGTTCAGCCATGTGTGTAGAATCCCATACATAATGAACTGTTTGGGTGCAGGAGCCAGAATTTCAATTTCTACATATTGCACTACTTTTTGGAGTGGGAAGCTGTATGAGATCCAGCCTGGGTGTGATGCTATATGAGGAAGATCTGACAAAAGCATGGACATTTGACAGATTTGAGTGTGAGATGTTCAAGTTCAGCAGTGTTTAGTCATTTATATTGGAGTTTCACAGTGAATCATACAGTAAGCACATTAATGGAAGAGTTGTGATAGCTTGCTGTGCTAATACAGTGTTACAGCTATCCATCAGAGCAGTTTGAATACAGACAGAAATCAGGTCTGCTGTGGTATTTGCTGTGGTTAGCTGTTAGCATGCAACCTGAGGAGACCTGTGAGATTTCCCCTTCTATCCCTGAGCAATGCCCCCTGGGCCCTCACATGCTGAACCAGAATAGAGAAGCAGTAACTGATAGTGTTCCGCAATAATCACCTCCCCGAAAGTGACGGCTTGATGGGTAATCTCTGTTCCAGAGCTGACAATGTGGAACTGCGGCTATTTATACTGGCCTGACCTTTTCTCAAATGGCCATGTCTTCGAGAGATTGGCACAGCTTTTGTCAGCAGGGTGTACGACGTAGGAGAAGCTGCGCAATTGTGAAAAAGAGGGTTGCATACAGCTCTGTAAACACTGTTTCGATACTTAGACATACCACTTTGGTCCGATTAAGATTTGTTTTGGTTACATAAGACAATGCAGTGGTTATGTAATCTTGATTGTGCCTTGAATTCAATGAGCTGAAATCAGATCTCTCAGATAAACATGATGAAAAAAGAGATGCTCTGAGTTTATTCAATTCAAATGAGAACCTTATTTCCACATGAATAAAATACACTTCATCAACACAATTAATGCCAAAAGTAAGTAAACCAGAAGGCAGAACTATGTTGATGTATTTTATTCATGTGGAAGTTATGAAAACATTTAAATCAAGTAAATTTAGGGCATCCCTTTCTTTGCTGTCTCATATGGGACAGCAGCCTCACATGAATGCGTCAGCATTGAGTATCTCTGAATATCAGAGAAAATCATGCCAGGCCAGTGGCACAACTTCCAGCACTGATGGTGGAGCTATCACACTGGACCCTAATATATGGAGTGAAGGCAGGCTTAATGTCTTAATGGACCCCTAATATTGCTATTTGTGCAACTTGTGCAAACACAGCTCATAGATAGTTACTCTAACTTCAATACAGTGTCGAGTCAACCTTTCATTCATTATTTTCCATTCAAGTAGCCAATGAAGGCAAGTTATTCGGTTCTCAGCAACAGAAAAAAGCAGAAGAAAAATATTAAGCTTACACTTAATCCTCCACAACTAATATATAGTATCATCTTGTTCAGTATTTAGTGTCCACTCTTTGCCACTCTTTACTACAGCTTCCATTCTTTTCAGAAGACGTGCATTTAATTTTTAAAAGAAATCTGCAGGGAATAAAGTTCAGTCTTAGAAGTTGGTTGCATTTTCTGCTTATCAAGTAATCCTCTTTCAGTGATGTTGAGGTCTGCACCATGCAATCTGGGGTGGTCTGTCCATTGTTCTGGGAACAACTGCAGCTTCTTTATTGGATTAGCAGAGTTTCTTCTTTTTTGTCCATTTCCTTTTCTTACCAAAGGTCTTTTGACAGCTACATATCCTTTCAGACCCATGGCATTTGTTACCCAATACTAGTTGTATTCGATGGAAGAGTGGACAGAAACACCTGGAGTTTTTTTTTGTTTGTTTGTTTTGTTGTTTTTTTAGAACTGAAGCAAAAGTGAAACTTGATTTTCTCTCAAAGAAAGTACTGTTGATGTTCATCTCCTTTGTTATGTGTTTTCCTTTTATGTTCCCCTTAATTATGCAAGTGATATTATCTTATATCTGATGTCCTCAGAAATATGTCCTGCACAATGAATATTTAATGGACATTTAGACCAGAAATTAAATAAGTGAAGGGTGGTCTCTGACTTTTGCACAGTGCTGTATTTCAACTAATAAATTCCAGTAGAGCAGCACTTTTGTTTTAACATAGTAATAGTGAGTACAAAAAGGAATTACATTGTCAATTCTTATTTATAAAAGGCTTATTTGTTATTTATTATTCATTCATTTATTTGTCCTGGGGCCCATAAAATCCTAGTTAAATCATTATGTCTTTTTTATGCTCAGTAGCGAGTGCTTCAGTGTTGCCATATGAAGCTGCGCAAGAAAGAGAGAGTGAAATATATAATATATATTATTAAATATATTATAAATATGTTTTTTTTTCTCGTAATTCATGTTCCTGGTTGTCAACTCAACAGATATGTGGCCATATGGCTTGACAACACTCTTGAAAAAGGAGTAGTCTCCGATGCCACCCCAAATTCTGTCCCAGCTCATAAATTATGGCCAGCCTTTGCATCTTGTCATCATGAAACCTTCTATATTTCACTTGCCGTGGATGCAAACTCATGTACAGTTTCAATACATGGTAATGCACATACAGTGCTATGCAAATATCAGAGAACACTATTCATCTACTTTAAAGTCCTGCCAAAATGGCTTCTTGACAGCTAAACATCCTTTTAGTGTTGAGCTGTCTTTCACAATGGACGGATGGACAGAAACACCTATGGATGTTTTCAGATCTGAAACAGCTTGATTTTCTCCTCTCTCTCAAAAATGAAAGCTTCAAGTGCTGTTTGTCTAATTTTGACAGTTTTACTGGTTGTCTACCAGGTCTTGCACAGTCCCATTTTCTTTATTTCTTTTAATAATTTTAATGAAAAAATTTCCAGGTTCATAAAATCCTTATTTTTTGACTTCCTTATGCAAGTTAATTATTATGCTGGCCCCCGTGGACATTGCGGCCCCTTGCTCCCACCCATCCTCACCTGTGTCTGTTTCCTGTGGGCCTCCTGTCATGATTGGCCCCTCCCAGTCCTGTCCATGTGTTTGTGTTTTGGTTTAGCCCGTGTGCATTTGTTTTGGTTTTCTAGTCCTGCCCCTCGTTTCGTGACACCCCTGATTGTCTCCACCTGTGTTTGCACATGTCCCTTGTTACCCTTATGTATTTAAGCCCTGTGTTTGCCCCTTGTGTGTGCTGGTCTTTGTTATATGCTGTGTGGGATGTTCTGTTTGTTCTGCTCTGCTTGTTCTGTTGGGTTTGTCTGTCATGTCCGTCCCCTGATCTATCCGTGTTGGCTATGTGAACATGGACCATTTAGACTATGACCCTGGATTTTCCCTTAATAAATCTTGCTTATCTCAGCACATGTGTCTGCCTCCTCGCTCCCCGTCACACAATATTACTGTGCTGTATCTGTTTTCTGCTGTATATTTACAGTAATAAACTGTAATCCTCTGTACTTTTTACAGAACTATTTAAAAAGGAATGTAGCTCAGTTGCCAGTAATTCACTGTAAATTAACATAAGAAAAACTGACTTTTAGTTGTACCAGACCTGTAAATATTGTTTTGAAAATGTAAATAAAATGACAAACTAAAATTAACTACAAAAATGAACATATTTATCCATGTTTTGCACAACATATGGCAATTTCCAACATGTCCAAACCTTTCCAATAATTTAACAAAACTTAAAAAGCTTAAACAAAACTTACCTCTCGCAACATCAATAATCAATACCAAAGTCTTTTGTCAAGACTTCAGCATTTAAAAGAATTAGGAAAAGAAATCAAAACACTCAAAGTCTTTCATACCAACATCTAAATCATCAGTATTAAATTTCTTATATTTTATAAGAATGTTCTGCCTTTTTAAGGTACTATGTTGCTGTCATATCCCATAATTCTGATACAGTTCTATTTAAGACAGTAATTTCCCGCCTTATTACAGAAAATATCTTAAGATGAGTTCATTTCACAGTAAAATAATAAATACAGTATTTTACTGTGAAAATAGGTGCTGAATATTTGAAGGCACAATGTGCTATGCCTTTAGCATCAGTTTAAGTGGTGCTATTTGTATTTTGTTTGATAAGCTGCAGTCGTTGTAAACAAAATGTTATATTCAGCAGCATTGTGGGTGCATACTGTAGTCGCATCAAGGCACATTTAGTGTTGGACAGGACAAACCTTACATATTATGTTACATTTATCACAGGTTTCAGAGACACAACTGCTCAGCCAGCTTGCCTGGTGCTATGTCAACTGCAGAGACAACAGAGATTGGTGGAGTGAATTCGTGTTGCCTGCAAAGGTTTGAAAAAAATGAACCCCATTTTATTATATATCTGTAAACGGATTCGCCTTTTTCCTGTAACTGTAACAGAATAAAGTTTTTTGTATCTGATTACATTACATTGCTATATGTATTCATATGAACATATGTATTCCATACCGCCATAAGCCTCAGTTCAGTTTTTCATCATGTTGCTAGTTATGTAAGTAGTTTACATTTACATTCAATTTACATTCTGTATTGACAGGCTGAAGTTTGTGCTTCTTACACTTTTTTGATATCAGCAAATGCCAATATGTCTATTATTTTCACAAAAACAAGACTGTAAATGCAACAATAATGATGCATTGAATTCAAATTCGTAACAAATAAAATCTCTGCTCTTCTACTTATAATAAAAAACTTATAAAGTTTAGAAGCTTGTTGTACTTTCAACAAGATTTCTCAGCTTGTTTTGATGAGCTATATTTGAAATAATTAATATTAAATTCCACCATTTTGCTCTGAACTATGACCTCTAAAGGATAAAATAAAGTAAGCAAAGAAAAAGAGAAACATGCATTCCTATAACCTGGTCCAACAGAAATGAAAAGTTCTCAGTCTCAGTTTCCAGTGCACTCATGAGTTGTGATAACAGCTCAGTCCAGCATCTGAGAAAGGATCAGATATTACACTGTACCAGTTATCTTATACGTAGGCCCATCTGTTGGTAGTGAGGGGGTCCCTCGCTTTCAGGCCCTGGCAGAGCTAGACAGGAATGGTGCTAATCAGCCAGTCCAAGAGAGAGTGTCAAGCCGAACAGCAGAGCCAATGCCTCGGCTAAACATAGACCACCTGGCTGCCCCCAGCTGTCTACATTGCCCTGACCTGTACTCCGTCACTTACAGGCAGCCTGGCACAATATGGCTACTTCAAGTCTTAACTTGCTATTATTATAGGTTTGCAAGGCAGGAAACAGAATTAAGACAGCATGTCATTTCAAAACTTTCTTACCTAATTAATTCTTTACCTTATTTGAAAATGCCAGTTGAACATTTGTTGGAACATTTTAGGATGAATGGACCAATAGAAATAGTCCTAAATTACCCAGAATAAAATCTTCCTACATTAAAGCTACATTTTTGGGAAATTTCTGTACAATTCAATTGTTAAGATGTGAATTCTACAGAAACATCTTGTTAACAGTGGACGTGATAGGAACCAGACGTCCAAAAGCATTTAAAAAAAAAAGCTGCATTACAAAAAGTTACTCCATTAAATGCCTATACATACGTTGCCTGAGACATTGTTAAATGATAGTTTCTCGATACAACAGTGTTTCTTAGCAACATAAGGAAAAGTGCAGCAAAAGAAAACATTTATTTTAGATTTACTGCTGTTTTACCATTCACAATAATACACATGGACATTTAAGACGCATGTAGGTTGACTGGTCACTTTGGAAGGCAAATAAAATGTCTATACTTTCCATTAGACCTCTGGTTCCTATCACCACCACTGTAAGTAAATCTGTGTCAGTAAGTTTCTCTACAATTAACCATTTCATGCCAAACCACTCTGAGTTTTGCGTTTGTTGACACCTTAAAGACTGAATTATGGAGACATTTTGGAAAGTCTGTGGAAGTTGTTCCCCCCTCCTATGAAGTTTTAAGACAGCAATGATACCTAAATTGCTGCACATCACAGATTAAGATGCATGATATCTAAAATAAGGTTCTCCAGACAGCATAAGGACACTACTCACATATATATTTTGTCACTTTTGTAAGATTCCCAAATTTAAAAGGTGTTGACAAGCAGTATTGTGTAGCGGCAGAAGGAGTAAACAAATGTTTGTCATTCTTAGCATTGTGAAAAAAAAACAGATGCTGTGTGAACGAGAGTGAGAACAGATGGCGGCCGTTGCTTTGCGTGAGCGGGCAGGTACGCAGGATGCTGTGAACACAGCCAAACATGATATATGACCTGTGTCCACAAGAGCATGGCTTTGTTCCTGCGCTCTGCCGCTGAAATTGATCACCAGGCCAGCTCAGAGAGGATTTGCAGACTTCGCTGTGCACTGAATGCTGATGCAGCATTAAGGAGAAAAAGGGGTTGTGATGTGCAAAAGTTTTCTTTTTATTCTTTGTTAGACTATGAAATGACTAATTTTTATACAGTGCATTTATACATAGTTTTATACTAGGGAGTCTTGAACAACTTTTTTTAAATAACCTTCAATTTTTTGTTTAATACACAGTTTCAGCAACGTCAGTTTGAATCATTACACAGAAGATGATTTTTCAGAAGTGCTTTATTATGATGCACAAGACAATAATGACAGTATAATAATGATGATGGTGATAATGATAATGCAATCTGAATATGTTACTTCATAAACATAAGGAGTTTTTAGCAGTTACACTGGCTACACCACACCAATATCTTCTTCATGAATGTCACATTTTCTTTGTCTTCAAAACATAAAGCAAGGCCTCGAAATCTGGCATGTTATTACAAGCCTCCATGTTTGCTACAGCTATAACGCCTTCGAGCCTAATTGTACTAATTGTGAATGATCCAACATGGTAAGTTTTAGCACCTTGCAGAAGAAATGTGTTACATTGACACCCAAACAAGTCTACAATATGACACTCACTTCATGCAATATCAAAACAGCATAGAAGCTGCCAAATCATTCTCATGAACGGCATTCATGGATATCAACTCAAGCCTAAATAGCATCACTTGTTTTCTTTTTTTGTTTGCAAATTATTTTTGAGCCTCTAAATTTAACCGTTGCAGAAATGTCCTGGCATGCGTTGCATGTAAACGGTCTGCCCAACTTTTTTTTCACATTTGTTGTTTACACAAAAAAGTCTTTACACTAAAATTTCTATGAAACATTGACATAATCATGCCATGGTAGATGTTATATGCTGTTATAAGCTGTTGTGACAAACTTTGTTCAGTAACAGTGTCATGTTACCATTAGTGGTAATTGTCATGATAGTTGTCATAATGTTTGATCTCATGACACCTAACTGGAGTAAACTTAGCAAAAATGGTAACACTGTAAAGCAGCGTTCAAAAGGCTATGACACCTACATAAACTCATTGTGACAACTGACCTAAAGCTACACAAGCACATATAAAGGCTTATTACCATAGCCATCATCTGTCACAAAAGCTGCTTTGATGTCATGTTGATGTGACACCAATGTCAGATGACACTGATTTTTTTCTGATGCCTATAAGAATAAGTGCTAATAAATACTGATGTAGGTCTGTATCAGCTGTCATGAAGGGTAGGTGTTATGAACACTGCCCTACAGTAACGTGCTCATCAGTAATTGCAACATGGCAGTGAGCGCGTTTACATGTACACCAGTAAAACCATCATTATCAGATCACTGTAGCAAGCAAGATCAGATTAATCAAGCAGTCATGTAAAAAGCAAAGCCTAATTTCTTAGATCGATTAAGGCATTATCAGATTTCAAGTAATCTGATAAAGCTTGAATCTGAAAAAGCTGCTAGACTTTATCAGATTTAAAGAAATCCATAAAGATACCTGAATTTTAGCTCAGTAATTGGGTCTTTTGGTTACATTTATATCCTTACTATGATTTCTTTCACTTTTCTTATTCTGGCTGTGACAGTCAGAGGGTTGAGCTGACCTGGAAACAGCTAGCAGCATTTAATACAGCATCCACAAAATGGCAAAAAAAATTTTGAAACTACTTGCTTGATGAAATGAAGAATTTGAATATTCTTCATTTTCTAGAAGTGTTGAACTTTTTTTCAGTAAAATAAGTCCTTGTTTAAAATTAGAATTAAAATTTTATTTCACATTATTCTTCTTATTTGATTTTATTGGCTGGTTGCAAAACAAAGATCTAAGTACTGGCTGATTCATGTAGACATGGAAATTTCCCATTATCTGATTACCCAAATACATTAAGACATGTTGAATGAACTGCTGAAAAAAAACAGATTGGGTCTGATGATCAGATTAATAAGTTCATGTAAACGTATTCATTGTTATATTAGTCATGACAGACATCTACCAAGACATGTATATGGCATGATTATGTCAATGTAATGTTACAGGGTTTAAGTAAATTGTTACCAAAAGTCTACAATATGATAGTCACATTATGTAAAATCAAAACAAAAGCAAAAAAGCTGCCAAATACTCACACAAACTGCATTCACAGTTATCACTCAAGCTTCACCTTATAAAATTTTCAAAGGCTAATTTCTCTGAAATTAGTGGTCACAGAAATATCTTAACCTTTGTACAACATAAATAATCCATTTTTTTTTGTTATACTCAATTGTGAATCATATCATTTTTCCTCACTACTACTTGCTTTTAAATCTCTAAAGTTTCTTTTTGCCTTTTACATTTCATTCTGTGGTTGCAGCACATCAAAACACATCAGGATGGCCATTTGGTTGGAGTTCTCCTCCTGATTCGCTGCAAGTTTGACCTTGGTTGCTGTCCCCGTGAACACCTCGCCTTCCCACACTCTGCTTTTGTTGAGCTGCAGGTCCACTCTCTGCTCGGCCAGCGCACTGACCCTGTGGGCGCCGGGCACCTTTAAGCGGAACTGGACCCAGGACAGCGGCTCCAGCAGGCCAGAGCGGGGCTCCAACAAAACACTACCCTTCTGCCAGTCAGAGTAGGGGCAGGGAAAAGGGGGCCAAGCATTTTCTGAACTATTCTGTATGATAAAGTCACAAAGTGGGTTAAAGTCCTGGCTGGAGGTGCTCTTGCCATAGAGTCCAAGCTTGTAGACCCCTGGCTCTGGCAGAGTAATGCTAATAGTAACCTTGGTGCCATTGTGGGTGAAGAAGATATACCGGGATAGTGGATATGTGGGCACCTTGCGCTGTTCTTTGGTCAAAATGGCATGGAGGTCCAAATTATGCTGGTTCTGGAAAGTGATGTTGCACTTTCCCTGCTGTGTGCTCACTATTGCCCCCTGGTGGCTGAACTTGGAAAGACCAGCCTCACTCGTCCTGATGCCAGGGCCACAACAGTTGCTAAGAGCGGGTGGGAAAAGTTCATTCAGGTTGACTGGGTTGCTAGTGCAGTGAAGAAGAAAGTTGCCAGCATTTTGGAAGCTGTCTCCAGCACATTCATAGTCCCTGACAAATACAGACAGCCTGTAATAACCAATGTAAGGACAAAGGATGTTACATGTAAGTTTATCCATCTCAGTCTGAGTGGCCAGGCATCTCTTAGACAGAGTCTTGTCCAGGTCCTTATGGATCAGTTCACAAAGCATCATGAGTGGCCTAGTTGTCTGCAGAACAAGTTCAAATGTACCCGATTTTAGCAAAATAGCTTCGCTGCCATATGTACAGGACTTGACCCCCAGTGCCTCAGCAGTTTGCTGAATTCCCCAGCACAGGTAAGGGTTCTCAGGGAGATGCTCTGCAGGCTTGGGCTCAGGACACTCCAAGAGGAATGAGCACACCCAGCTGAACAGCCCTGAAGTGTTTCCAGGGCGCGCAAACAGCATGATGTCAAAGGTGCCCGCAGTGGGTGGCAGCAGACGGAGCTTCATGCTGGACTGAGTGATGGTCAGAAGACCCAGAGAGCTGCTCATCTCCTTCTGTTCAGAGCCACTGCGCTGGGAGATCTGATAGGTGAAGTCCACTGGCTGAGAGATTCCCACCGATATGGAGGATTCACCATTCTCTGAAGACAAACAGACAACCATTATTTTACTGTATAATAACAAGGTAACAAACTTTGATGATTTTTGTGCTCAGTATTTGACTATGCATATGCTAATGTGCCACTAGTTGTGACCCCAATGTAGCATCTTTGCTTTAGCTGCATATATTTGTCTGGTGTTTCAAGGATTTGCTTGCTCGATTAAATTTTAATGTATTCTGGGAACTTTTATCTGTGTTTCTTTTCTTTGCATTAATTTTATGTTGTGCTTTGTAACATCTATTTTAAGAAGTGCTATACAAATATACATTATCATGCTTTATAATGAAGGGCATTCCAGGTTTAGTCGCACCCATGAAAAGATAATAAACAAAAACATATAGCCTTTGGTGTTTATCTTTACCAGGCCTGCCAGTAAGTCTGTAGAGTACTGCATGGATATACTGCATGGTAATATTATAATAATATAATATTCAGTTTAGGTATTTACTTTATTTACCAAAACTTTATTTTGGAAAAAATAGCCAGTTAAAAGAAACATCATCTCAAAGTTAAGTCACTATTCCTGCTAAATTAATGAACAACTAATACAGTGGAAACAGTTCTGAACACAAATCAAGTTTGGCCTTTTTAGGTGATGTTGGAGCTCATTCATCTTTTATCCATCTGCTTCACTGTAGTATGATCAGATGATTCCACAAATTGTTATCCAGGTTTACAGAGCTCCCAGTGCTCGTACTACACTAGTCATTCAAAGAGCACAGTAAGCTGTAGCAACTCATGTAAAAAGACAGGCACATATAATGTATATAGAGGATATTAGCGCATATTAGTAATGCAAGTAATGTAATTCTTATTAACTCGGTGACTGTAATGAGATTACCAGAATTTATAGTCTGTTATACTATGTCATTACAGGACAAAGTAAATACAAATACTGTAACTCTTTACTTTGTGTCACCTTACCCCCATGTTATTGCGGATTAGCAATAAGCCAATTGTCATAGGTTATTAGATCATGTCTAGTAAGCAGAATCGTCCTCAAAGCACAGAATGAAACACATGGTGTAGAGGAATGCCTGTGAGTATAACCTCTGCAAGAGTGACAGCAAAGAACCAACCTGTAATGAGTGAGAAGTGCCTGGGGTGGATAAGCGTTAATCCAAGCCTGTAAAACTCAGAGGTTTTCAGCACCCTCTTCTCAAACTCCTCCAGCTTAATGGGGCTCTCCAGCAGCTGCCACTCCTCCTCATCCGGACAGTGGCAGTTTATGAAGTCCTCTGGATTGGTCAGGAAATAGAAGTCATCATGCCTGCAGTATAAAAAGAATCATCATCTTCTCTGAGCGTTTAATGTTTGTTGATTTTTTTTTTAATCTTGGCAGTGTATGTGCTATAAACTCTCAACTATCCTAAATCCTAAATGTACTTCTTGATACTTGATGCTTAATCACGTTCCTATTTCTTTCTGTAAGTTTTAGACATGAACTGTGTTCATGAGACCTTTCTTCTTCTGCTTTCCCCACCTTAATGAATATGTTTTTACACTGTATCTCTAATAGCACAACTGCTGCAGTATAGTCATGTTCAATTCCACCATGGACTGTCCAGTCCTCAGTCACCTCTTAATGAAGGCTTTGTTGTCCATGTCCACGGTCCCAGCACCCCAGCAGGCGTCCAGCAGGTACCAGTGGCCCTCCAGACTTACTGCATTCCACATATGACTGGACTTGGTGTTCTGGTAGCTCTGACCCTGCCTGTATCCAACGCCCTTCCCATGACCACCCACCTCCCTGCACTCAATGCCCACCTCCCTGCAGAAAGACAGTAGAGTTCATTACAAATACAGTGTATGATTACTGCTGCTGGACAATAAACACTACTATAGTATCTGATCCAACATTGCTTCAGTCATATGCAAAAGTTCAAGCACACCTGGTTAAATTACATGTTCTGTTGATTTTCTAAGTGAAAGTAAGTTAAAACATCCTATACACAGAGCAGACATCTGCAGTATTTAGTGCACAATTACTGTTCTTTTGCTAAATTTAACATTTTGGGTGTAAACAAACATAAAATATGGCATGTGCAAAGGTTTTGCCACATTTTATTCATTTTTTTATATTTTGAGCAATGCTGTATTAAAGTATGTTCTCTGTGGGATGTGTTGTTATTTTCACTTAGAAAATCAACTAAACATGTTATTTGAGCAAGACATTCAAACATTTGCTTACAACTATATATATTTAACAAGCTGATGTTTGGCAAAAAATTAAATTGATATAATTCTCTTTTTCTAAATGTCATCAATCAAACAAAGTGGTTTTTGTGTCTATGGCTAATATAGCTAACAAGTTGGCTAAAAGTAGCTTATACCCCAGTAATTAGCAATGTACAAACTGCACGCCTGAATTGTAACGTGGAGCAAGGAGGCGGACGCATACGCTGAGATAAGCGACTTTTATCTAGGGTCGTGGTCATGACAGTCCAGGTTCAAAGATCCAACATGGATAGAATGCGGGACAGACATGACGAAATACAACCAAGACTAAACCCAGAGAACAAATTACAACAGAGGCTAGAATAACAAACAGCAAACAATACATCCAACATACAGCACATCTAACACCAAACAAAGACCAACAAACACAAGGGGCAAACACAGGGCTTAAATACACAAGGATAACAAGGGACAGTTGGAAAACAGGTGGAACGAATCAGGGGCGGAGTCAGAAAACAAGGGGGCCTGACTGTGAATAAATCAAAAGAAAAGCACATGACTAAAAGGTAAACAAAAGCACATGAGGAAACTGGGAGGGGCCAATCGTCACATGAATTATCATGTGCTAACCTTTAATGACAAATAGAATTCCTTATGTGGTTTCTGTCAAACTGTTGTCTATAAAAAATAACAAAGAATGGACAAAATTCAAGCTTGAGGTGCTGTGACTATTAGCTATATGTTGTTTTAGGAACAACAAGTAATAAAAGCAAACATTAAACACTAAACATTTCTTGCCTGTTCAACCACATTTAAGGTAGGTGATTTAATTTGAGCTATTTCTTTAAAGAGTGTTTAAAGACTGAATCAGGCTAAAACAAAGAACATGAATGTTGTAGCAATGAGCAGTGCTCTTACTTGCACATCTGTAAGCAGAGACTGGAGTATCCGCAGCAAACTCCTCGACCTGTTTCAATGACCCTCTCAGGAGAGCACACTTTCTCAGTCAGACCCAGGTAACCAGTCACATCATACTCTGCAGCAAAAAGCACTGAGTCAACTCCACTTGAGGTAAAAAGAAAACTGTAAATTTGCCTTAAAAGCAGTTGAACAGTAGTAGAGAGTGAGGTGTTGTTGCCATTACTGGTCATTTTAACAACACATGTCATTAAGGCTTCTGTTACATGCTAATTTTTGCTGTGTACTCTAGTTAGTTGCTATGGTATCAAACATCATGAAATCTGTTATTACAATTAACACTGATCCAAGCAACAGAACAGAGTCTGTCATGACAAGTCATGGCAGCATTTCACATTAGCTAATACATATTTATAACATGTTCTTTTCAGTGTTATGCAGCAGGGTTCCAGTAAAGTGTTATTAATATTTTAACATATGATCCAGCTGTCAAAACAGTAAAACTGTCAATGCTGAGTGATGGATTCATCTGGTAATGTGCTTTAGGATCTATTTTAATAGTGACATATAACCAAGAAGGATGGCAATAAATTGCATCTTGTTTTGGTATTTCAGTGGTTATGTGATTTGACAGAACATTTGACTCCACACCACACACACTGGCACACACATTCTCTTTAATTTGCATTCAGAAATAAGTGATGCTGTAAACTGACACAAATGAGTCTCAAAGAGACCAAGAGCCATCATATCTAATGTCCCGCGAATGCATCAGCTGAGATGTTGAGTTATATAATTTAACTGTGCAGCCCAGAAATGGAAATCAAAAGTCTCTGACATCCTAGACGTACTGGAAGTCTAAACTTAAATTGATCTGTAATTATTTGATCCTTTGCAGTGCACAGTGAGGGTGCTTGCTAAGTTCAGCTCAGTGCAAAGTGAACTCCAATTGTCCATTTATCAGCTAATGTCAGCTTCATGTACCATGTTCTAATGATCATCTATTTTATCTTAGTTTTAATGCATTAAGGTCCTATTTTGGGACAATTGACTCCCTTAGAAACCCTTATTTTGCAACCTCTGACTCCAAAACACAGGCGATAATTGTACCAGCTCATGAAGACAGAACTGTGCTGATGTAATATATTTTATTCTTGTGAAAATGAGGTACACATTTGAATCAAGAAAATTCAGTTTGTCACTTTTTTCAAAAAGAATAAGAGTCGTTTACATCAAAGTATAAAGTGACTTCTGCTGTTTGTTATTCGATTGATGCTGTTGTCTTTGAAAGTGTGGGTGTGGATATGTGAGTTAGAAACACACCGATGTTGTGACAGAGCCAGATCCAGATGGCACGGAGTCTTTCTAAATCAGTAGACGCTCCCTCTGTGATGGCCTGGGCAATAGCCTGCACTGAAAAGATCTTCTTGCTCTTCAGCTGCAAAGAGCGCGCACACACACACACACACACACACACACACACACACACACACACACACACACACACACACACACACACACACACACACACACGTATCCAGTTACACATGCATAAACTTTTATTATGCACACATAAACATATCAGATCACTCACTTGGCATAAACATTTACTTGGCTGCTCTGACATGAGTACACAGTAGATGACACAATTCTCTCTCTCTCTCTCTCTCTCTCTCTCTCTATCTATCTATCTATCTATATATCTATATATCTATCTATCTATCTATCTATCTATCTTTCTGTCTACCTGTGTTTCTCTTCTTTGTCCCTTTCTCTCTCTCTCTCTCTCTCTCTCTCTCTGTTTTTCATTCTCTCTCTCACTGGCTGTTTACTTTTCTTTCTCTGTTACCGTCTCAGTAGATGACACAATTCTCTCTCTCTCTCTCTCTCTCTCTCTCTCTCTCTCTCTCTCTCTCTCTCTCTCTCTCTCTCTCTCTCTCTCTCATTCTCTCTCTCACTGGCTGTTTTCTTTTCTTTCTCTGTTACCATCTCTCTGTCTGGTTCTCTCTCTTCAACACTTTCTCTCTCTGTCTCTCTCTACATTCTTTCTCTTCACTTTTTACGCCCCCACCTCTTTGCCTGTTTTGACTGCATGCGCGTCCACTCTGCAGAAATCACTGCGAGAGAGCAGCTCCTTCTGCAGTTTCCTTCTGGACCGAGGCCTGGCCAAGGTGGCCATATTTTCTCTCTGGCTTGCAGGGAGTGCTGGGCTGGGCTGCACCTTTTCCTCTCTCATCATAGTTTTCTTTGTGGCTCTGGAAGTGCGAGCTCTGCTCTCATCTGACAGTTGCCTCTTAGCCAGTGGTCTTTGACTGTCTCTGTCCATGGCTGCCCACTTCTCAAACACAGAGCTTTTAGCAGCAGTTACACTGACAGATCCTTTAGGCTTTGGCATGGCTTTACCTGTGTGGGTCAGGACAACATATATAGAAGGTGTTCCAACTAAGTACAGTTTGAAATTCCACATGAGTCAAGGACATCTGCATTGTGGAAACATTATGACTCAGACATTGCATCAGATAAAAGTACACAGGTCACGTACAGTGTAGAGCTTTTGATTGTACTTTGAGCTATGATAGCAGGATGGCTGGCACGTCATCTATTTATTTACTTATGTTCCACAACAGTGCAAACGGGTTTGGGTCAGGTTTGGGTTTTCCAGTGCCTGGGTGGGTCTGTTCTCACAATTGCACCTATGTCTGTTCAGGCTTCAATATTTAGTTTGAACTAAGCAAATAAAATAATCCTATCCATGTTATGCATATTAATGAATGTTATGTAATGTTAGGCAAATATTGATGTAGAACATATAGAGCCTAATACATGGAATATATCTAAAACATCATAGCTTTAACTAAATATAGTGTTTAATATTATGTGGAAGAGTGAGTGTTGCACTTTTGCCCCAACCCCTGCAGCAAGAATCCATTATCCAAATATAATATTATCACAAGAATATGAAATATATGTACTCATTAAGAATGTAAAGATTTCTATATAGTATTTAAAAAGGAATAATATTGCAGATATGTCCTTCAGTCTGTTGTTGGGGGTGGGCGAAGCTTATGCTATACACAGACCCACATTCAAGTAACTTCTTTCTGATAACTTTTAGAAGTCAGTGCTTATTTTTTGTCAATTAAAGCTTTACCTCAGAGCTGAAAATCATATCACACCTGAAAATGTGTTTTATTACACTCCTAACAGTAATGTGAGTGAGGAATTGAAGTATATACCACATGCAGGCCCGTAAGGCTTAAGGAGTTAATCGGCATATATACCTGTTTGGTTGCTATTGTTGGACAGAGCAGCGCTCTGCAGCTTTTTGCTGATATTCCAGATTGTGGTGGTGGAGTCTTCTGTTTGAGTATCTTCTGGTTGATGTTCTTTGGCCTGAGTTTGAAGCCCCTTAATCCTCTCTTCATGTGTGGTCTCCTGCTTTACCAAATAGGTCTGCTTCACAGTAAGAAGGCATGGATCTTCTGGTATTTCCGCATTGTTGTTGTTGTCATCCTCAGCATTACATAACAGATGATTAGCATTAGAGTGGAGATCGCCAAGGCCTTTTAGGATATGATGAGCATTCAAAACAGCAGCCATCACTGATGAGATTTATGATTACACCTGCAGGGAGAGCAGAACCCAAGCAATAATGACACTCTGTTGCACAGCTATTAAACATGCATGCAGTTTTAGGAATATTAGCAGAGGCATGCACTGATTTACTTGAGGGGAATGTGCTCATTATTTCTAGAGCTCTTTTAATTTCTAGTTTTAACAGCGATTAAGAACAAATTATGCATTCTTCAGTTATTCCGATCAGGTATAAGATAATCCACTTGCATAAAGAAGAGCAAAGTCCAAGAAAAGTATGTGAAAAATTTGAGTTTCTCAAACTGGAAAAAACATGACAAGACGTAGAGAAAATGACTAACAACTGTGTAAGAACTGGTAGACCACCAAAACTGTTACTATCGGATAAGCATTTATAGAGAGGAGAAAATCAAGCTTGCTACACATCTAAAAAAATCCATATTTGTTTCTGTCCACCCTTCCACTGCAAGAAGACAACTCAATGTTATGAGTCTGAAAGGATGTGTAGTGGTCAAGAAGCCAATACTGAGATAAGAAAACAGACAAATAGCATGTTCTGTGGTATTTACAGAATAAGAGTCCAGACCTACATGCTACATTGTGCCTGGGTGTGAGAGTGTGTGTGATTGTGAGTCCAGACCTCAACATCATTAACCCCACTAAAGGGCCAAAGTATTATTACACACTTCTATAACCCAAAAATAGCTCAACTGAGGGCAGTCGTGGGCTAGAGGTAAGGGCTCCAGCCTTGCAACCAGAAGGTTGCTGGTTTGATCCCCTGAGCCGACAGTGCATAACTGAAGTGCCCTTGAGCAAGGCACTTGCTCCCTGGGTGCAGCGGATAGGGCTGCCCACTGCTCCGGGCAAGTGTGCTCACTGCACCCTAGTGTGTCTCTTTATTAGTGTGTATGTGGTGTTTCACTGCACTGATGGATTAGATTGCAGAGGTAAATTTTCCCATTGTGGGACTAATAAGAGTTACTTAATCTAGTCATTAGTGTACATTGAAGTACCTGTAGCCACTGCATAATAAACCTTTGTATGTAATATGCCTGGATTGTTAAGGGATTAAATGTGTTTGGGATTATTTGGTTTATGAGAAGCAGAACATGCAACCAACTTCTAAGACTGAACTGTGGAGGTGTGGAAAAACATCTCTGCAGTTTTCTTATGAAACTGGAAGTGAGTCTCCAGAAAAGAATGGAAGCTATAATAAAGGTAAAAGGTGGACACACCTTTTTGAGTTGATTTGAAATTACATAATTGAAAGGTGGTCTGTGACTTGCACAGTACTATATTCTACACTGAACAGTATATTCAGTGCCTTACCTTCTACTAATTTATATAGCTTCCTGAATATGGAATAGTACATCTGTCAGAGAAGGTAGATATTCAGTGACTGGCTCAGGAAAATATGCTTAATTAATATGCCTCAGAATCTTACAGCTATACAGAGTATAAAATGAGGCGGCAAATCATTTTCCAGACCCACAGGTGCATTTGCTGGCTGCCTGTTATTTCAGATGGCTTGCAAAAGAGTGCACAGACGGCCCTTCTCCAAAATTTGCGCCAATCACACTCTTATGACAATTGCAGCACAAGGCCATTATCGCTTTTCACATGGGCGCAACAGTAATTCTGTTTCAATTAGTGCTAAATAGGGTATTTACTAGAGTCCAGATGAGTGCTGGGTCAAAATTGACCAGAATGGCAGATAATGCACTTACTACTGCGTGTATTTCATCTAGAAAGTATTGTTGTTATCCAAGCAGCAGTCTTAGATGTCTGACATCCTCAAAAACACACATTTCTAAGACTCATTTAAATGCTCAAATTACTCAGTTCTGAGAGGCACACAGTATGAGCCTGGAACACTGAAGGCCCACAGGAAAAGACAGATAGAGGCAGCACATCTCGCCTTTTACTCAGCATTAAAAATACAGCCTTACCGCTACCGTCAAAGCGGAGGACACTCTGCATTCTTTTGCCCCTGCATTCTGTTCTGTGTACTACTTTGTCCATTTCTTACCTGTTGGCCAGTGCTGGTTTTTCTCTTTGATGACGTGACTCTGTCTGCTGCTCTTCTGATGTGTCATTAATATGCTCGTTCAGCTCTCACCTCCTGGAGAGCGGCTGTTATATACCCACTGTGCGGTGGGCTGTGGTGTGTAGCGCTGGCAGGTCCTGGGGATGACAGCCCTAAAAATACTACAAAGCAGCTGAGAGAGAGAGAGTGAGAGAAAATACAGAGGGAGGGTGAGGACTTTCCACCAGTCGCTGGGCCTAAGGGGAGTATTAGGGGCATTTAGGGGTCACCAAGTTCCTCATTGGGTCAATGGTGTGAAGTGTGATTTTCTGGGGGACGATGCAAGCTACATAAATAAAACACGTTATTGTGAAATGTAGCTTTGTGGGTGGACCTAGGGAAGGTGGACACTAGAAAAGGAGCAAAGACGTGCATGGACGATAGTTTAGAGCTTGAACAAATGTATTTAAAAAAAAAGGTTTTTAAAGGATCTTCATCTAAAGTAACATGAAAATATGATCACTTTCAAAACAAAACAAAAAAAATCTCCATCTTTATTGTTTTTTTATTTCCTTACATAAATAAATAATGTCATTTAGACTATATGAGATATTTTTAATAAATAGACCAATAGAAATGGCTGAAAACCCTGTTATATTGACACTGATTTAGAAAGTTTTTAGAAAGTCTTTTTTCTTCTCCTCTGAATTTACTAGTAGAGATACAAGGCTTTTTGTCGGACAGTGATTAGATGTAATTTTTTTGTACAATCAGAATCAAAATCATTTATTGGCCTAGTACTCTCACATGCACTGAAATTTATATTGATGAAACTGGCGCATCCAGTCCTTAAGCCTGATTGGCTGAGTTGTGTCTGGTGCCACTGTAAAATGCTACAAAAGGTAGCTTTACAGGAGAAGGAAAAACATAAAATATAGTCATATGCAAATGTTTGAGCACATTTGCTCAAAGTATATGTTGATTTTCAGTGAAATTAACCTCTACAGAAACACGTCTGCACATTTTAATTATTACTGTTTATTAGCTGACAAATAAATGGTAAAGTTATGGCATATTTTAAATGTTTTATATTTGTGTGTTTTATGTTTTCCAATATGTTCAATTCAGCAAAAAAAAAAAAAAAAAAAAATGTGCACTACAATTTGCAGAAAAATGTCATATTTGGTCTTTTACTTTGTTTGTCAGCAGAGGGCGACGGCAGCGAGGCGCCACAAGTTTAGGGAACTCCAATTCCCAGAAGCCCTTGGGTTGATTAGACCTAACCTGACACACCTGTGGATTCCTCTACTTAAGGTCATGGCAAACAGCAGCCCTTTGTCACAGCTTTGTAGAGGGGTGACTGGTATGGTACTTAGACCAGCTGGATATTTAGACAAGAAGGGAAAAAGAGAAATTGCCCCAAAACAACGTAAAGCAGAAAAGAGGGGCTACTAAAAAGAATACATTGCTCCAAAACTACTTCAAAGAAAAAAGAAGGCTTAAACAAGAAACGGCTTCAAGCCAAGCAAAAAGTGTTTGTTCCACAAAGAACAAACGGGTGAAACATAAAGCTGATCTGCCTCTCATCACAGAAGAAGTGTCTTTTGTTATCTGACTTCTCTTTTACTTTCCTATCTCAGCCTTTGTTTGAGCATGTAGTTTTCAGCTTCCCCTTTGTGCCCTTTCCTGCCATTTTTTCATTCCTATTCATTGGGGAGTTTTTCCCATTTCTGCACCACTCCATCCCAGTGGTAACACCTCTGACTGCCTTTCAGTACATCAGCATTCAAGCCTGGCTCTGAGCCACCCCAATGTGCAGAATCCCTCAATTACCTCGTTCGTTCATTTACGACCCTTTCTCGTGGGTTTTCCTCTCTGCACTTGGGTCCACTGCCCTGCTGTCCCATAACGTTCACTTAGAAAATGTACAAATGCAGTTTCACAGAAGTTGTGGTGGTGAAATTCAAATAAAAAATGAAATGTTCATTGTTATGCTGTGCTCTAAACCAGTCTGTGCAACTGTGCAATGATCTATAAAAACTATTTGGGTGACCATGAGGGGTGGGAACCTCTAGGCACCTTTCGATTTGATTACGATTCCGAGGGCCGTGATGTGATTTTATGAAGCGATTATCGATGCAATGTGGTTAGTGAACTGGAAGACTCTCATTCACTGCTTTTGTTTGGAGCTTATGAGATGCTGCTGCCACTCATTTGCAATAAAATGCTCTGTTATGGTGAAATAAGATCCAGTGATAATGAATGTCCATGCAACACGTTACAGCCACCCTGCTCGTTTTCTGTAGTGAGTTTATAACTCCGGATTTGGTCTGGTTCTAGAGAGTCAGGAGTCACTGTCAGTAAAATATCTGCAACACGGGTCGTGTGCGACACAGCATGAAAGCCCCATTTCTCAACAAAACTGCAGATCACTTGGCAACACGGTCTCTCCTGGCTGGTAGCTATGAAAAGGCAGAGAGAGATTTAGCCAAGACAAGCATTTGGAGAGTTATTCGCATTTATAAGCACCTTTTTAGTTGGTTTCCTGGAATGTTAACTCTGCAACCAGACACTGACGAACACTAAAGTTGCGAAGCAGAAGTCGCTTCTCTTTCAAGTTTTCCCATTCCACCTTAAATGGTGTCACATTTAGGTTCGGCACCTCAGTCAAAATCTAAGGTGGAACGGAAAAATTTGAACAAGAAGCTGAAGAGTAAGAAACGACTTTAACCTCGTAAAACAGCCGAACGATGAGACATTTTACATGAGCAAAGTGAATGTGTGTTTTCGTTTATATTTTTTAACCCATACTAGGACATCGGCACACACAGACATACTGGGCATTAAATGTTGTGGCTGCCAAGGTGGTCTGATTCTTGTTGAAAGGACTAAATGACCTGTCCAAGGTGTATCCTGCCTTGCCCGATGACTACTGGGATAGGCTCCAGCATCCCCCCACGACCCTGACGGAGAAGCAGCTTGGATGGATGGATGGATGGATGGATGGACTAAATGGCTCTTCTGAACATCCATCCATCCATCCATCCATCCATCAGCGTTGACCGCTAGTCCAGACAGGGTCGCGGTAGCAGTTGGGAGAGCAGAGAATCCCAAATGACCCTGTCCCCTGCAACTTCCTCCAGCTCATTCCTGGGGAACCCAAGCTGCTCCCAGGCCAACTTGGAGACATAATCACTCCAGCGGGTCCTAGGACGACCCCAGGGTCTTGTCCCAATAGGCCATGCCTGGAACACCCCCATCCTGTGATTCTGCCAAAAGAACATCTGCAAATAGCAGAGACTCCAGCCTCCACACATAATGCCCTCCTGACCCCGGCTATGCCCTGACACTCTGTCCATGAATATCACGAACAAGAGTGGAGACAGAGCACAACCCTGGCGGAGTCCAACGCTAACACTGAAAGAGTCTGACTTAATGCCGAGTATACAGACACAGCTCTCACTCCGGGGGACCTCCCACAAGATATCTCAAGGAACACGGTTATAAGCCTTCTCCAAGTCCACAAAACACATGTAGACTGGGTTGACAAACTCCCATGCCCCCTCAACAATCTGTGAAAGAGTGAAAAGCTGATCCATTGTTCCACGGCTGGGACGGAATCCACATAGTTGAACCTCAGATTGAGGAGATACAATCAGTCAGAGTCTCCTTTCCAGCACCTTTGCATAGACTTGTGTGCATACCCTGATAATTGGCACACACCCTCCGGTCCCCATTTTTAAAAATGGGGACCACCACCCCAGTCTGCCAGTCCAAGGGTCCGAGGTCCATGCAATATTGCAGAGGCGTGTTAGCTATGACAGCCCCACAATATCCAGAACCTTAAGCATTTCTGGACGAATCTCATCCACCCCTGGTGCCTTGCCACTGAGGAGCTTGCCAACTACCTCAGTGACCTCCACCAGGGAAATGGAACTTGACACCCCAGAAGCCTCTGGCCCTGACTCCCGTGAGGGAGGCACGTCTCCCGGATTAAGAAGTTCCTCAAAGTGTTCCTTCCACCGACCGACAATATCCTCATTTGAAGTTTCTCCACCCTTGCTGAATACAGCTTGGGTGCAGCCGACCCCTCCTGAGTCGCCAGGGGTCAGGAGACAGTTGTCCAGAACCTCTTTGAGGCCGAACGAAAGTCTTTTTCCAAGGCCTCACCAAACTCCTCCCATGCCCTGGATTTTGCTTCTGCCACCTTTTTTGCCTGTCAGTACCTATCTGTCCTTCGGGCCAACCAGTCCCTAAAGGCCTCTTTCTTCAGCTTGACAGCCTACCTCACCACCAGTGTCCACCAGGAGGTTCTTGGGTTAATGGCCCGACAGGCACCGATAAGCTTTTGGCCACAGCTACACCTGGCAGCTTCCACAATGGAGGTTTTGAACAGGATCCTTTCAGACTCCATGTCCCCTACCTCCTCCACGATGTGAGAAGCTCTCTCGGAGGTGGGAGTTGAAATCATTCCGAACAGGGGCTTCTGACAGTTGTTCCCAGCACACCCTCACTATTCGCTTGGGCCTACCGGATCTGCCTATCAGTCTTCCCTGCCATCTGATCCAACTCACCACCAGATGGTGATCAGTTGACAGCTCAGCACCTCTCTTCACCCTAGTGTCCAGAACATATGATCCCAAGTCAGATGAAACGACAAAAGTCCATCATTGACCTTTGACCAAGGAGCTCTGGTACCATGTACACTTATGAAAATCCTTGTGTTCGAACTTGGTGTTCATTATGTCCAATAACAATTCACCATTCGGGCTTAGATCGAGCAGGCCTTTCTTCCCAATCATGCCTCTCCAGGTCTCCCAGTCATTGCCAACGTGAGCATTAAGTCTCCCAGAAGGACTATGGAGTCTGTAGGCAGGACCCTTTCCAGAACCCCACCCACTCCAAGAAGGCCGAATACTCTAAGCTGTTGTTTAGTGCATAAGCACAGACAACAAAGTTTTCCTCTGCGATTTTTAATTTGCATTGTCGACCCTCTCGTCCACCCAGACAAACTCCAACTTCATGGTCACCAGCCAGGGACTTGTGATTATCCCCACACCCGCCCGGCACCTCTCACCCTGTGCAACCCCTGAGTAGGAGAGAGACCAACCCCTATCCAGGAGTTTCGTTCCAGAGCCAACACTGTTGGGTGGAGGTTAGCCCAACTATATCTAGTGCCGGAGGTTGAGAGGTTCCGGCTCCTTCACCCCCCCGTGAGGTTACATTCCATGTACCAAGAATTAGTTTCTGCTGCAGGAGCCTAGGCCACCTAGGGCCTCCCCGCAATCTCCCACTGCCAATATGGCACTGCACAACTCCCCCGTGGACCTTGCGGGTGGTGGGCCCACATGGCCTCCCCACGTTGCCTCTTCGGGGTGAACCCAGCCGGGCTGCCCGGCCACCAGGCGCTCGACATGGAACACTACCCCCAGGCCTGGCTCCAGGGGTAGGTCCCGGTGACCCTTTCCCAGGCAGGGTACACGATTTTTTGTGCACGATATGCATGGAGAAACTTTGGATCGTGTTAGTCTGGGTCTTCACTCCAGACCTATTCACCCTGGGAGACCCTACCAGGAGCATATTGCTCCTGACGACTTGGCTCTGAAGATCCCTAGACCACACAAGCCCTTCCACCACAAAAAGGCCCCGATCCAGGAAGGCAAAATGTTCTTCTGAACATCTGTATTGTAACTCCTGACCCAACCTGGCTTTAATGCAGAGCCGGTCGGATTTCTCACTCATCCAGTTGTTTGTGCCGCCACAGACTGTCCTGGCGCTGCACTTACCCACTTCTAAGTTCCACCCCTTGCGTTCCTTCAACATTATGGTAAAAATTAAATATTTAGAAAATTAGATTTTTTACATTTGTGAATCCATTCAGAATCGTTCACATCAGCATCGCGATGCATCTAAGAATCATGTGTTTTTTTTTTTTTTTTTGGTTTTTTTTTTCTCCTCCTTCCCGCATCCCTAGTGACTAGAGTTCTAGTGTGGCTTCAGTTGTAAACTAAAGAAGCTACATTTTGGGCTCCAAAAATATCTTTGCTGATCAATAACATCTGTGAGTGTAAAATTAGGTTAATTTGATTTTCAAATTTTAGATTTGAAATATTGTTTTTAAAATGGGTTATTCACAATTTGTATTAAATTCCATTACTGGTGTAAAAAAAAAGACCAACATTTGATTTTTAGCAGCCTCTTGTGGTTAATGGCTTTCATATAGAATACTAACACAAAATAAACAATACAAACACACAGTCTCACCTGCCATCTCAAACTACACCTTATAAATCAAATTTACAGGATGTTTACAGATCCTTGGACCCACTGGCTTATGTGCAATGAAGAACATAAGTGCCACACAGTGTTCTGCGAAAGTGCATATACACAAGGAAATAAAAGGCAAAGAACAAATTTCAGGGCTGTTTATGCGACGTTAAAAAGATGGTCATAAGGCAAAGGTTTTCCACTACTAATTACAAAATCAAGTACAGGAAACTTGATTCAGGGTTCAGTGTTGAGTATCTCTGGTGTTCAGTCACCTTTTTTGTTGTTTTTGGTGTTTGAGTAAATGTGTGTTCAGCAATTTGAACTGATAGTTTGAACTCAGAAGTTAAAAATTAAGCCGGATCTAGTGAACTGTGTAGAGCTGAGCTGGACACACTGTTATAATATCCCTCATTAACTCATGACCTCTTAACTGCTGCCAAACCTACACTGCTGGCTGGCTGGCTGGCTGTTTGTGGTTGTTAAAGATGTTTTGAGTGTCTCTTGTGCAAATGCTGCAAAATGTACTGTCCCTTTGGCAGGTCAATTCCTAATCCTTGTCAAATTACAACCGCATATCAAAGCGCACAGAAGACTGCTAAATGTCATTGTTTTTATTCTTACTGCGTCCACGCTTTGCCTTTTATAACAGCTGAGAGAATCTTTTAAAGAAATTTGTAGGGATCATTTTCTACACTTCCAAAGTTCAGTCTTTGAAGCTGGTTTATCTGCTCTTCATGGGACCATCAGTCCATAAAATCTAACTTTGCACCTTTTTAGATAAGCAGTTTTGTTTTTCTAATGCACTGTTAGGCCACTTGTCTTTTTTTTTTCTCAGTAAAGGCTTCAACACATCCTTTCAGACTGTTTGTCTTCTCACAGTGGAAGAATGGACAAACATCTGTAGGGTTTTTTCAGATCTGAAGCGAGAGTGGAGCTGGATTTTTCTCCTTGGTCTCAAAGATAAATTCTTTTAAATAGTCTTAAAACTGATTCTATATAAAATCATGAACATTCGTAGAATAGTTTGCATGATTTTACAGGTTATATATATATATATATATAGCACCAAATATCATTCTGCTGTTACAAGCTCATTGAAACAATAGCAAAATCCTATATAGGACCATCTACAGCACATTCTCCATCAATCTGAATAATTCTTACTGTGCAAAGAATACTAATCAAAAAAGGATTCTTTGATTGTTTACGGTTCTATACAGTACTATTTTCTCTACTAAAGAACCCTTGAACCATAATTTGTGTGTAGTGTTTATAGAGAGTTTTTGTGGTCTTGGACAGGTATAGGTTAGTCTGTTAATGTTTTGAACAGTTTTGGAAATTCCATTTTCTTTAGCTCTGCCCTTATTATGCAAGAGGATTATCTTGCATTTATTCTCCGCAGAAATGCGTCCTGAGACAGGAACAGCTTGTACTTGAACTTAGCTTGAACTTTTGAGCACTACTACATATGAAATAAATTGGTAATATATATGTTTATAGCATTGCAGTTTTGGTATTGCTATGTCCACAATTATTACTACTATCTTCCCTCCTCTCTTTCTCTTTTCCTCCTGCACTCTCTCAAACATCTGACTCTTGATTGGTTGTGAGTGTGGGCCTGTGTTTTTTAACAGGTTTAAGGCGCTCCATTCACCTACCGGGATGCTTCAGTGCCCTTCACACAGCTGCCTGCACCCTGCTTGCCACCCCAAATCCATTTCATGCCCTCGCTTTCACCTGCCGATGCGGGCAATTTGTGAGCAAGCGACGTCGCAGGCTGGTAATGAAGCATGAAGACCGAGAAGGAGGAGAGAGATGAGATGGCAGAAGTCATTGTGAACCGTTTTGTACCAGGTAAGATTCACAACACACTGTCGTAGTGCCATTTGCAGGGAGCATGAGTAGAGGAGTTTCAAGGCTTTTTCTGTGGAGTCTGGGTTTGAAGAGATGGCCAAGTTTATGCTTTTCATCAATGAACACATCTTTTTGTTCTCGTCATCCTTTCCAAACAAATACCTTGACTCTTCAAGCTGGACTTTAAACCTATTTCTCACTGTTGCAATAACAACACATGCATTAGTGGTGGGGGTGGTGGTGGTGGTGGTGGTTGTTGTGGAAATGTTGAATAACTGAGTTAAGAAAATGAATCATAGGCTTGGGCTTGAAGGAACAGCAGTTTTCAACCTAATCTCTCTGCTACATATAAAGCATAGTCACTGACCCTGGACAATTTTGATGGCTTTCATTGCACAGAAAACTCCAAAGCATCTGCCTATAAGCTTCTAAAATAGGTGTCTTGAGTTGGCAAGTCTTTAGCTGCCTCATTTTCTGCATCAAAATTATCTGTGGAAATTGACCCCATGCTATTGTCATGTCTACTACCCCAGCCCCTACATTACAGCTATAGATACAGTAAACAGAGATCAGATTGAAAAACATTGAAGTATTCCTTTAAACAATGTTTCACTTTAGCGATGGAATGGCATGACCTGCCTGTCTACAGCTCTTCCTTTAATGGCCAACAGATCGGTTTAACATTCTGTGCTGAAAGTGTGAAGTTGACAGTGGTTAGCCATGAAGCAGAGCAACTCTGTTAGAATAAGTTATTTTAGCCGTGCACACTCACCTCTGGGAACCTGAAAAGGAATCAGACTTTGCTCAGTGTGAATCTATATCTGAATTTCAAAACTCTGCCAAAAAAAGCAGCGGCTTCTGTCCCTACTGAGGACATCAGTGGGTTAGGCAGCTATCAGTGAGTCCCAGATAAGACTCTTTTTACATGCACTGCAGTCAGCCATTAAAGATGAGCAGAGCCTTTGGCAGCGAATCACAGGAACTTCATCGATCATCCATCAGGCTTGTGGGGAAACAATGACAGACATCGTTCTGTTCAGAGCAAAGACACTGGAACCGGTCAGATATGGGGCCAGGAGGGGCTTTTGATATTTTTTTATATACACTGCTCAAAAAAATAAAGGGAACACTCATAACACATCCTAGATCTGAATGAATGAAATATTCTCATTGAATACTTTGTTCTGTACAAAGCTGAATATGCTGACAACAAAATCACAGAAATCAAATTTTATTAACCAATGGATGCCTGGATTTGGCGTCACACACAAAATTAAAGTGGAAAAACACACTACAGGCTGATCCAACTTTTGATGTAATGTCCTTAAAACAAGTCAAAATGAGGCTCAGGTGTGTGTGTGTGTGTGTGTGTGTGTGTGTGTGTGTGTGTGTGTGTGTGTGTGTGTGTGTGTGTGTGTGTGTGGGGCCTCCACAAGCCTGTATGACCTCCCTACAATGCCTGGGCATGCTCCTGATAAGGTGGCGGATGGTCTCCTGAGGGATCTTCTCCCAGAGCTGGACTAAAGCATAAGCCAACTCCTGGACAGTCTGTGGTGCAACGTGGCGTTGGTGGATGGAGCGAGACATGATGTCCCAGATGTGCTCAATCGGATTCAGGTCTGGGGAATGGGCGGGCCAGTCCATAGCTTCAATGCCTTCATCTTGCAGTAACTGCTGACACACTCCAGCCACATGAGGTCTAGCATTGTCCTGCATTAGGAGGAACCCAGGGCCAACCGCACAAGCATATGGTCTCACAAGGGGTCTGAGGATCTCATCTCGGTACCTAATGGCAGTCAGGCTACCTCTGGCGAGCACATGGAGGGCTGTGCGGCCCTCCAAAGAAATGCCACCCGACACCATTACTGACCCACTGCTAAACCAGTCATGCTGAAGGATGTTGCAGGCAGCAGATCGCTCTCCACGGCGTCTCCAGACTCTGTCACGTCCGTCACATGTGCTCAGTGTGAACCTGCTTTCATCTGTGAAGAGCACAGAGCGCCAGTGGCGAATTTGCCAATCCTGGTGTTCTCTGGCAAATGCCAAGCGTCCTGCACGGTGTTGGGCTGTGAGCACAACCCCCATCTGTGGACGTCGGGCCCTCATACTATCCTCATGGAGTCGGTTTCTAACCGTTTGTGCAGACACATTTGTGGCCTGCTGGAGGTCATTTTGCAGGACTCTGGCAGTGCTCCTCCTGTTCCTCCTTGCACAAAGGTGGAGGTAGCGGTCCTGCTGCTGGGCTGTTGCCCTCCTACGGCCTCCTCCGCTTCTCCTGGTGTACTGTCTCCTGGTAGCACCTCCAGCCTCTGGACACTACGCTGACAGACACAGCAAACCTTCTTGCCACAGCTCGCATTGATGTGCCATCCTGGATGAGCTGCACTACCTGAGCCACTTGTGTGGGTTGTAGAGTCCGTCTCCTGCTACCACGAGTGTGAAAGCACCACCAACATTCAAAAGTGACCAAAACATCAGCCAGAAAGCAGAAAGGTACTGAGAAGTGGTTTGTGGTCCCCACCTGCAGAACCATTCCTTTACTGAGTGTGTCTTGCTAATCGCCAATAATTTCCACCTGTTGTCTGTTCCATTTGCACAACAGCAGTGAAATTGATTGTCAGTGTTGCTTCCTAAGTGGACAGTTTGATTTCACAGAAGTTTGATTTACTTGGAGTTATATTGTGTTGTTTAAGTGATGGATGTATGGATAAAGGAGAATTCCATCAAATTCTCAATTTCTTCACGCTTCAATAATGGAGATGGTGACTATGCTTTTTGCTGTTGTGAATTAGTAAGCCTACACCTGAGTTTTGAAAGCAAAAAGAATATTGATAGTAAAATGGTTGTGTGTGTGGTTTTTTTGGCGTGTCTGTTTTGGTTGGAGCATTTTCCATCAAACTATTTTGAATGACTATTTACATCTTAACACTTGAATTATTAAATCAATATTTAATGACTGATAGGCATGCAGTTTGAAGCACATCTGATTGAATGTCACTGAAACCACATCTTAATGGTCCACAATCTGAAATACAAGCTATTTTGTTTTGTTGTAGAATTACAACAAAAACATGTACACATTTTAGGAAATGCCTGTTAATATTGCACAAATGTAACTATGGGCTTCAGTACTTGCCATGTTTTGGTATTACTCACTCAACGGCACCATCAGGGATGGATTAGTCATTAGGAGGTCCAGGGGAATTCCCAGTGGGCCTCTATGTGTGTGGGCTGCTTAGAGAGTAAGAGAAATAATTGCATGGTCACTTTTAATGTGGCCCAATATAAATGAATAGACACTAGTGGTCTACTGCGATGAGGCTGAAGTTGGCGAAATATTACTGTTCTACAATCTGCGGCATTTCAAGGTGGACCGGAAAATTGAATGGGAAGCTTACTTCAGCTTCATTACCAGAAAGTTAAACCCTACAGTCTAGAAAGAGATGGTGAGAACCTCCAAAAAATGTATAAAATTGTAAATGTGTTGGTCTAGACAGAAGTTCATGGCTGAATTTAGTTCCCAATTCAGCCCTGGGCCCCACTCCATCATTCCATTACAAACAATGGGTCCAACTCCTGCACCACAACATATCTGATTAAGCTAATCAGGTGTTTTTTTTTTCAAATCATTGACGAGCTGGATCACATGGTTTAGACCAGGAAATACAGTTGCATGCAAAATTTGAACACACCTGGTCAAATTGCAGGTTTTGCTGATTTAAGTGAAAAGTCAACACATCCTCCACTTTGAATATGGTATTTTTTTTTCCCTACTTTAGTGCACACTTGGGTGTCTGCTTAAACCTTTGCATACAACTGTACATGGGACTGTGAGGCTCTGTGCTTTTGTGGCATATTTATAGCTTTTAAAAGACCTTTTTGAAAACCATGAGCAGGGTGAAAAATTAACGTTTCTGTCCAGCTGGCCAGTGTCTGCATGTCCACCTACCTAACCATCATACATCCACAACTACTATTGCCAACATCAGCAGCAATCATAACATCTGAAACAAGAATAATAAAATTGTTTCACAGTTCTGATGCGCTATAGTCACTGCTATGTCCTGAAATATATGCATAATTTATTCAGCAGCCTAGCTCAGTCAATACTCTAGGTTTGTCCTCAGCATGAAATTTCTCTACAATGTAATAGACAGACAGAAAATACATACGAAACTACTCATACCAACAACAATCGTGTATATATAGACTAATATAGGCTACCATTATGGGGTTCTGAGGATTAAAATAACCCCTATGTGGGCTCACATTTTAATTCTTCACTTTCATAATCACATCTATTGCAAATTGGTGTAGTGAAGTGAATAATTTAGTGGTAACTGAATAAATTCTAAGATTTTAAAGTGAGGTTAAAAAGTTAAGCATAAAATCACTCTTTAAGCTTTTTGTGTTTGTGTTAATCAATTCAGTTCATCTCTTTGCAGCCTTGACGTAATGCTTATGTCACTCAATGATAAAGCAAGGAAACGTTTGTTTTCGTAGCTCATTTATCAGCTCAGTATGCGTCTCCATGAGGCATCAATCCGAGCAGAGACTGTTGCCCTTAAATCGCCCCCGAGGGGGCGGATGTGCTTATCGGTCAGCCTGTAGTGTCCTGCCCCATGGGCTCCAATCTGAGCACCGCATTTAAACCCAGACAAAACTATGCAGACAGACGTGACTGTAAATTAGAATCAGACACGTCCAATTAGCTTGTTAAAATGTGCCAAGCAGGTTGGTCACTTGATATGCTGTCATTACATCTCTGACCAGTAGAGGGCAATGTTTCCATTCAGTAAACCATCACACAGCACTATAAACTTTGTACTCACTATTTATTCCAGGAGAAAGATTAGCATCAGAGGGGTATATCAGCCAATTTAATAGCCAGTGAAGACAAAAACTCTAATGCAAAATGCAATAGAAGAATATGCACACAATATGAAATGTAATACTGTACAGATTCAGGTGGACATAGCAGGATATGATTTAAGCAGCAGCATATTCAAAGTATAAACTGTGTGCATGACTGTGAATAGGCAGTCAATATGTTGTTTTCAGCAAAATGCACAGCAGTAGATACATGCATCACAATATATATAGTTGTATATATCAGGAGTGACTCAAGTCTTGGATTCAACGCATTAGTTGTTAATCAGTGTGGGACTGAATGTCAAACATTCAAAGCACATTGATTTCACATTAATATACTACTGTTCAAAAGTCAGTTTCTTTAAGAGCCAATCCTTTTTTTTCTGATTGCATTAGGAAAACGTTTAACAGAAAAGTACACAGATGTCTGAACAACAAAATATGATATGAAATATTTCAGTATTTAGGGTGTCCAAACTTTGCTTTTATTACAGCTTCCATTCTTTTCAGGAAACCTCAGTTTTTCAAAGAAACCTGCAGACTCCACACCTCCAAAAGTTCAGTCTTAGAAGTTGGCTGCATTTTCTGCTTCTCGCCATCCAAGTAATCCTAAACTCATTCAGTGATGTTGAGGTCTGGACTCTGGGGTGGTCAGTCCTGTGACTTTGACACTAGTTCTATATATCTAATGTCTTATTATTATGTTTTTTTAATGATTGATATTATAAGATTAAGATTGAACAAAGAATAATCTTTGCAGCAAGAAAATATCAGGCAATAGTACCACTTTATATAAATGGGTTAATAACATTCTTACAGCAGTCATGAAATTGTAAATGTAAACTTTATTAATATATTGCTTACATTTTAAGATGCTTTCACTTTTCAAGATGTGATTTATTTGTAGCATGTGGCTCGAAATGATCACTCAGAATCCACTACTTTCTTTTTTCACAGCATGACTTCATTTTTCTTATGTAGTACATGAAATTCACTATAGGAGAAAATACACACGGGTTTTATAGTATAGGTAGATATTATAGAAACAAAGAAATTGGTATTATAGAAAGACCACTTCCACCAGCACTAACACTTGCTGTCTCTGCTGCCCTCTACTGTCAAACTGAGATTCAGCATGTCAAACAGGCAGCAAAGGGTCCAGGCTGTTCACACCCCAGACCTAATATGCCCACCTAGATCTTTTACTGCTACAGGCCTTGTTTTTCTCCCACATTTCAGACGGCATTCAAACCTGCTTTTGGACTCACTAAAATGAACAATTACCAGAGCGCCTGAAGTGTTTTGTGAAAGCAACGTTTGATGTTTGTTTAGATGAGAAAATAAAGGTTTACAAGGCATCTAACATCTACAAGAATAATTAGCAGGAATGCCTTGAATGATCACGCTGTTGTAAAGGAATTTCATGGCAAACATTCATGAGGGAGGAAGAGGAAAGCAAACAAGAGTTTGCCTAAAGGGGAAAGAGAGATATAACTGGGAAATACAAGACTGAATCTGTCATGAGCTGGACAGCTGGAGAATGAATGTATGGAGTATGTGTGGAGGAAACAGTGTTTGCAAACTTTGTTAAATATTAAACTGCAACATAACCAAACAATTCATGGAGTGTAAAAAGGAATCTCTAGGATGCTTTTGCTGCCACTGAAGTCAGCAATAGACCTCTTAACGGGTGAAATATTCAGTGGAAGTCTTGACAGTTGAAATATTCAATAGAACTCTTAGCGGCTGAATATAATAAAAGCTAGTTTAAAAACACATCTCTTTACCAGTCCACTCAGACAGGTCTGGCAGGCCTGTAAAGCATGGAAAATTGAAAGTTTCTGAGTATAACAGCAGCAGCGCTCTGTGCATTGTCAATGTCCTTTATTCTTAGCCCCTGTCATCACTGTGCCCATTTCTCTCCACTTATGTTTTACATAATAGCAGTGTGCTGAAAGGCTGTTGAATGTATTAGCAGCATATGTGGGACATATACATTGTCATGCAAAATGATATGCCAGTTTGTTTTTCGTGGGATTTTTTTTTTTGACAATGTAAATCAAGCAACATATCTATCATAACCTATAACGTGACGAGAGGTGACGGCATACACAAAAAACTGACATCAACTCCCCAATGCAAACTGTTTTTTGTGTGCTCTCTCCTTCTGGGGGGAAAACTTTTATGCAAATTAGCTAAGTGGTGACTAGATTGTTGTGTGGTGCAGCAACCAATTGTGTCATGCCCACAGTCATGCCCTAAGATTTAACACACGACTGCACACCAGATGAGAGCGCTCAGGAAAAAAAAACAGTTTAAGTAAGTTTATATTTAAAAATGTATACTAGGCTGCTTTGGGGTTCAGGACTACTTTACAGCTCTGCATGCACTTTCACATTCAACGCCTGAACCTGCTTATGCTTTAGCCTCCTCAGAGTGGCCAATAGTTGTGACTCGGTGCTGAAATGAAAACACTTCAGTCATGTAGTTCTCTGCGCTAACTATATTAGATGAAACATAGAATAAAGAAAACACAATACTCCACTTAATTGATCTTTTAATCTAGTTTTCTAAGTTATTTTTAGTAGTTTCAGTGAAGCATTCCTGACATCTGGAGGTGCTGCGGCCCCCTCACCAACCCTAATTCCCATGTCCCTGCATAGTGTCTTATTTCTAAGCACCACTTTTTGTATGTAAGACAGCCATTGGTGCTGTGCCAAAACCCCTCCTTATAATTACAATGATCTTTCTAAAAATGTCTGCATATTTAAATGGCTAAGATGCAAACAGTCATTCAGAGTGAACTGGTTCATTCAAGATAAACTGACAGTCTAGATAAACTGAGTTCTTATCACCAATGTTCTCAATGTTTGTGATAAGAACCAGTCTGTCTGCATCATGGAAAACGATTACATGAAATAGTTCTGAATGTGCTGCTTGACGCCGGAGACATCTAAAACATTTTTTTTTGGAACGCTTTCACGGCAGCCGTGTACATGCAGGGTGTGGTGAGGCAAAATGGTCCGAAAAAGAAAACATTGCTTATAAAAATGCAGAATTTACAGTGGGGAAAAAAAGTATTTAGTCAGTCACCAATTGTGCAAGTTCTCCCACCATCAAAGATGAGAGGCCTGTAATTGACATCATAGGTAGACCTCAACTATGAGAGACAAAATGAGAAAAAATTAAGAAATCACATTGTCTGATTTTTAAAGAATTTATTTGCAAATAATGGTGGAAAATGAGTATTTGGTCACCTACAAACAGGCAAGATTTCTGGCTCTCACAGACCTGTAACTTCTTCTTTAAGAGGCTCCTCTGTCCTCCACTCATTACCTGTATTAATGGCACCTGTTTGACCTTGTTATCTGTATAAAAGACACCTGCCCACAACCTCAAACAGTCAGACTCCAAACTCCACTATGGTGAAGACCAAAGGGCTGTTGAAGGACATCAGAAACAAGAGTGTAGACCTGCACCAGGCTGGGAAGACTGAATCTGCAATAGGCAAGCAGCTTGGTGTGAAGAAATCTACTGTGGGAGCAATAATCAGAAAATGGAAGACCTACAAGATCACTGCTAATCTCCCTCGATCAGGGGCTCCACGCAAGATCTCAGCCCGTGGGGTCAAAATGATCACTAGAACGGTGAGCAGAAATCCCAGAACCACAAGGGGGGACCTAGTGAATGACCTGCAGAAAGCTGGGACCAACGTTACAAAGGCTACTGTCAGTAACACACTACGCCACCAGGGACTCAGATCTTGCAGTTCCAGACGGGCACTTCAAACTTCAGACGAGCGTGTCTGAAGTTTGCTAAAGAGCATTTGGATGTTCCGGAAGAGTATTGGGAGAATGTCAGATGAAAGTAGGACTGTTTGGTACAAACACAACTCGTCGTGTTTGGAGGAGAGTGAATGCTGAGCTGCATCCAAAGAACACCATACCAACTGTGAAGCATGGGGGTGGCAACATCATGCTTTGGGGCTGTTTCTCTGCAAAGGGACCAGGACGACTGAAAGAATGAAAGAATGAATGGGGCCATGAATTGTGAGATTTTGAGTGCAAACCTCCTTCCATCGGCAAGGGCATTGAAGATGAAACGTGGCTGGGTCTTTCAGCATGACAATGATCCCAAGCACACTGCCATGGCAACAAAGGAGTGGCTTCATAAGAAGCATTTCAAGGTCCTGGAGTGGCCTAGCCAGTCTCCAGATCTCAACCCCATAGAAAACCTTTGGAGGGAGTTGAAAGTCTGTGTTGCTCGCCGACATCCCCAAAACATCACTGCTCTGCATGGAGGAATGGGCCAACATACCAGCAGCGGTGTGTGCCAACCTTGTAAAGACCTACAGAAAACGTTTGACCTCTGTCATTGCCAACAAAGAATATATAACAAAGTATTGAGATGAACTTTTGTTATTGACCAAATACTTATTTTCTACCATTATTTGCAAATAAATTCTTTAAAAATCAGACAATGTGATTTTCTTTTTTTTTTTTTCTCATTTTGTCTCTCATAGTTGAGGTCTACCTATGATGTCAATTACAGGCCTCCCTCATCTTTTTAAGTGGGAGAACTTGCACAATTGGTGACTGACTAAATACTTTTTTCCCCACTGTATGTGTAGCTTTAGTGGTTATTAGAGTGAAAGTCTATAATGCACAGTTTCACATCAAAACACAACGACTTTGAGATGTAAACAATGACAATCATACAGAAATTTTGAATAATCACTCATTTAATGACCTAATCAAGGATACTTTAAACAGCACTTGTACCTTTTTTGTTTGTTGCTATGGCTTTGTTATTGTTAGCATGTCTAATTTCTTTTCTATTTTATTTTCTTCTTCATTCCAAGCGGTCTCCATGCGCTTGCCATGCCACCACTGTAAATGCAAATATATTTTTAATGGCCTGCCTGGTTAAAATAAAGGTCACGTAAAACAAAATATGGTACCTAAACCATGGATTCTGATTTACTGCAGGGTGATTTTTAAAAGAATAGCCAGTGGAAACTTGTAATAAATAGTGAAGCCTACTTTTCAAGGGCTGCTTGAAATGCAACTTTGGTACACCAGCAGATGTTCTCATCCAACATCTGTCAGGTCCATAATGTAACACTATAAAACAGCAGTGCTCCTCAGCAACACCAGCATCCAGGCTTAAATTGAGCACTCTGGGACCGACGAGAGAACGCATGTCTCTTAAATAACTTCCACAAATAACCATCGTTAGGGCATTGAGCAGTTTCTTCTCCTCCGAGTAGATTTAAACAGCAGCATTATGAATATGTAATTAATGCAGAATAAGCAGCAGTAAAGTGAAACAATAATTAAATTATGCACTTGGGTTCATACGACGTATCCATTGAGAAATTAGCTCCGCACCAAATCAGTAATAATTCTAATATGCTCAATTTGACAAATTTACACAAAGGGACCTGCAAAATGTTTCACTGCATATCATTCAGAACTCTCGCTTTAACCATCCATAGCCAGGAAGAATGACTGCAATTTTGTTATCATTACCTCTGAGACCCACTCCATAAAAAATCATTCAGCATTATCTGCATTTATAATGTGGAACAGTATCTGCATTCATTTAAGACCTAGTCTTATTGCAGCCAAAGGATTATTATTCAGTGACTGCACTGATGGTATTCTTACAATCCCTTATAGTGTAATAAAGTTTAAACCTGTTGGAGGGTCCTGGATATTTTAATGGTTAACATTTTAGTTTCTGCTTCTATACTTGTAACAAAGGTGCCCATTTTGGTTCCTTAAGCATTTTTTTGGGGGAAAAAAGATCTTATGAGAGTAGAACCCTCACATTATGCAAATTTCAACCAATGTAAAGCTTCTTTTAACTTTAAAACGACTCTCCTCGCACATTATTTACAAGGTTCTCAAAAGAAGCATCTATTGTAAAGCTTGGCATCACGATCTACGGCATCATCTATAATTTGACTGAACACTATCACAGTGGCTGTACAGTGCTATTTACGCCTCTTTTTGAACCTTTTGCACTTTTTCTTTTTCAACAATCCTGGTGGAGTATATTTAGAAGGACATTTATGTGATTTGTAAAAATCAGACATGGACTGAATTTTCATCTTCATAGGTGAACAAGCCTGTTGCCATTTATTAAAGCATTTCCACTGTGTTTAAGAGCTATTATTGAACATGAGTTGTTGAACATGAGTTTTTGGTATGAAGAAAGCTGCAGTTGTGCCGTTTTATCTCAGCATGGCCATCTTTATAGAAAGGTATGAACAGTTTGAAGCAAGGTATTTTACCCCTTCCCTTTCACCCTGCTCACTAGCAGCTCAACACACATTTCACACACAGACAGCAGTGTCTTAGTTCATCAAATGAGTTACAGAGCAAAAATGTTTTATGATTATATTAATTAACAATGAGTTTTTGTTTTTTTTAACAAAGGATATAAAGGCTATAAAGAAAAGCGTTTTTTTTTTTTTTTCCCCCATGTTATTAAATATTACGCCCAAGTGTTCAATGAAATTTTATTATTATTTTATTATTATTTTTGATGCAACAAAATGAAATTCTGGCACTACCAGCAGTGATGGCAATGTAACCACAGCACTATGTAAACAGTCAGTTGAAAATTCCACTAAAAGCTCAACTTTTGCCACCATCCATGATTTGTGATTTTAAAAAATTTTTTTATGGAGACATGGGTGCTAAACGTCTCATTATTAAAGTCAAGGTGATACCGATGTTACGTACTGAAGTAACTGAAAATCCTTGACTTTTCCCCACCTTCGGTAAAGAATCGGCATGGCAAAAGTTCAGCTATTGTCACAGTGACATCATCACAATGGAAATGTGTTGGTGGGTGCCTTGGTGGCATTCAGCCATGAGGCATAGAATGAGCTTTTTTCAATGCCAGCATGTAAACGCAGCATTAGGGTGTAATAAGCCTGGGAGTTTACAAGCAGACTGGAATACATTGAAACATGTATCCATTTATTGTATCTTTTTGTTCCAGACTGGAAAAAATGTAGAAAATATATCCAGTGTTAATGTATTTTTGTATTTGTTCCTTGGCATCAGACTAATGCTAAACGTTAATCAGGTTAGCTCTGGAGCACTGCGTTTGGTTTTGGCATTGAAAAGAGCTTCACCTGTAGGGTTTTTAGGGGTAGGCACAAGGACCCAGGGGCAAAGCTGTTCTCCTAACCCTTCCTCTGTCGATAGTCAGCTGGCGTGAGGCTGCTGAGGTGTAGACTGCGTGAAGGTGGACTTTAGGAGGTGACAGTACTCTTGTTTCCAAAAGCAATGGGTTGAAGCTGGTAAGACTATGGAGAACCAGAAAGCCCTTCATTTTGTGCCAGTTGGTAAGTTCAGTGCAGTTTCTTTCTGTGTTGTGTGCTCCTGCCATATGCTCACTGCTCACATGGGTGATGTGGGAAGAAAGCTACTGTCATTAACTCAGATTTCTTTGTCTTGTCTTTGTTTTCCTTTTTTTTTTCATTTTATAACCACAAATACCCTAGGGAGAGTCTCATTCTCTGGTATTTGTGGTATTTCTCTTTATTTCAAGATATCAGTGGCTGTGCAGTTATCCCACCACCCTTTCATCAATGCATCATGTGTAGCAAGGAAAACTTTCATGTATCTATCAAAAATGCTCAAGATCAATCAAGCGTGGCTGTAAAAAGGGAATATTTGTTTTTATCTTAAAGATGAAATAGCAATCCTGCAACAAGCCAACCACGCAAGCATGATGAAAGATTTCAGTTGCCACTGTCTTGTGCAAGGAACTTGGCTGTGGTTTAGCTATGTCACCACTCCATGCTTGAAGTCTTGTTTATTTCAGTTCAGTCTTACAGAGTTGAGCAGAATACTTATCCTGTCACCATACATGAAAAACATATTTAAAATACAATTAAAATACGTCTTTCTACAGCACACGGCGAAAACTCTACTGCTCTGCTGTTGTCATTTTTTGGAAAGTCCATTATCATGCACAATTGATTATTACTATCCCCTTAAATGGCCAGCAACTCCCTAAAACATTTTGTTACACGTTTCTATAATTCAAAGAATAGCTCAACCAGTTTGCATTGAAGTCCCTACAGTTAATGAACATTATGTCTAAGTATGTAATAAGCCTGTTTTTGTGGTGTCACAAAACAATACTTATATATCCAACTAATCAGTCTACAGTAGTTTAACCCCTCACTCAATGAGTGCTCCAACTTGTACTGTCTTTATCTATCTATCTATCTATCTATCTATCTATCTATCTATCTATCTATCTATCTATCTATTATATTGACAAACTATATATTGACTGTCAAAAAATTTACTAAAACTAATATGGAATCAAACCTGAGCATGTGGACTGAAGCATAGTAGCAGTGATCCTGAAGAGTGAAGAGATAATAACGCTCTGGCAAATGGATGTACAGCCCAGGATAATACCAGTAACCGTATTTAATACGGCTTTACCAATGAACTTCACTGTTTCACTGTGGAAGAATACGTGAACCTCAGAGGCCAGGCAATTTTCGCTAATCAGGCAAATGTTAAGGCGGAAAGAAACCTGCCTTCCACCTCACAGGAACAACCACAACAATCCTTACCTAGGTGGGGTAGGACTAGTTTACAAACCTAGTAGGATGCTGTGTTAGGCGCTCCCCGGAACGCGTGCAACAGGGATATCTTTTGGCATCCACTCACGGAACGAGATCGCTTGTAACGGGGAGTTCTCTCGACATCCACGTGGAACCCCAACACTATACCCCATCCTTCAACCCATCTTCCAACCCGGGAAAGTGACATTACAGCACTCTAGACTGCTTGTGGGCTGCTCCTGTGAGGTGTTATTTTGGCTCCTACATCCGTTTGCCAAGGTGTTAATTATCTCTTTACTATTCAGGATCACTGCCTCTAGATTTCGTGCTGGCTCAGAATATTATAGCACATCCAGAAAACAAGACAACACAAGTGCCTCAATGACCTTACGTTTCATTCTGTATTCTCAAGGTTCATTCATAAACTTTATACTGGCACAATGCAGTCAGACAAGCATCGTTCTGCTGGCAACCACCAAACCCAGAGTGATCCATCGGATTGCCAGCCGGAGAAGCGTGATTTGTCACTCCAGAGAACACGTCTCCACTGCTCTAGAGTCCAGACAGTTCCTAAGCAGAACTACTTTCTTTCTTTCTTTCTTTCTTTCTTTCTTTCTTTCTTTCTTTCTTTCTCTTGAACACAGCATGAACTGAGGAGAGACACTGATTTATCAGTCTAATCAGCTGTTTGCAGGAACTTTGTGAAGAACACAGTTGTTTGATTGTGCTCACTAAATACAGTCCATTTATTTTTTAAATACTTAATAAACAGGCATTGGCTGTGTCTTTTTTCATGTATTCTAAACATTTTCTCTTAAAATGTAAGAGGTTAGTGTACCCTGAATACTGCCTTTACAGTAAATACAGATACTTTATTTCTGTGTTCTGAATATGTATTCCCAATATTTGAATTCCATTACATCCCAATCCTGGTGTTATAACTAGGTCTCGTCTACTGCATGTGCTATTTAATCCACATACAAGTCTTTTCATTAAGTGAGTCAATTTCATCACTATATTACACACATATTCACACATGGCCTATGCTAGATATGAATGCATTCATGTTCATTAAGCAAGAAGGCAGGAAGCATCCATATAATTAGAACATTCATTTGCTGTCTGCAAAGCTGCATAGATTACTGGTTGCTTATATCTTGCTTGGTCCCTATATCTGGCCGATTTACAGGTTCATTTGTTCTGGTTGTATTTGCTCAGGCTGAGGATAAGCAGATTAACAAGCTGAAAATGCCTCTCAATTCTGACCAATTTCAAGGATTTAATGCATTCATTACCCATTCGATTGAAGGTGTGATGATCAGAACTTATAGCTGTGCTTAGCAATAGCTAATGTGGATGAAATTCACGTGAGAATTACTGTTACATTTGCTGCATTTGTATCCATGGAGGCCACCAGTCACATATTATTGTATAATGTATATAATGCCTGTGTTATTATGCAGCCAAGAGTCTTCAAAGTTTATTGGAATACAGGTCCAGATGTATCGTTACATTCTTAAAAATAAAGGTGCCAAAACGAGAACTTTGTGTTTGGAATATGAAGTGTTCTGCATGTTAATTCTAGGTTATTGTTCATCAGATGTGATCTAATGCTAAAGTGAGCTGCGTACAACTATTTTACAGTGTGTACAGCTATGGTATACAGCTGTATATATATGCATATGAAAGAGAGAGAGAGAGAAAAAAAATTCCCATCCTCTCTTTATTGTGATTAAACCCATCATATATACACTGAAAATGGTACTCTGTGGTTGCCTGTATCTTGGTGTCCCTGGAAGTTGTTGGAAACTCACTGTGATATTTTTAGCAGATCATTTTGGGAACACAAGGAGATGTCCCTCAGGCTGTCTGTCTTACGGCTCTACTCCAGCCTCTAGAGCCTCGTTCCTCTCGACAACAATGAATGTGTTATAATACCTTTACATTTTAGATTCCCTTTATATTTAGAGGTAAAGGAAGCCTTATATTTTGGAAATTTGCCAGCAGTAAAATGTGATTTATGAATATAAGTCAGGAAACCTTCACAGGCCATGTGCAAACTAGGGTCTATCTAGGGAAGATGAGTTTTGATGTGAATGATATTTGAAGCTGATGTGTGAGATGCTGTTTCAGGCTCTTTCAACCTTGGGAGAGGTGGGTAGAAGTGGGGGCGTCCTATTTTTTTGCAGCAAGGGATCGTACAGACCTGAGGGCTGAAGGTAATGTGGGTAAACGCAACGTTAGCTGTTGTCTTTGAAAAAAAAAAGTCATGCACTGAATTAACTTTTTTTTCAAATGCGTAATGTACATCATCTACACATGAGAAAGAAAAAAATTACATCAGTTTTATCTTTCAGCTTTCAACTTTTTTCAGTGATGCTCTAAATAAGCCATCTCTTGTATCCATGCTTATTGGTCAGCATCAGTATGCACTGCAAATCACTTACAAATCATTTGCAAGGCTCTTTGGAGTCCCACTGTGGCAGATTGAGGGAAATAGAGGGTGTAATAGAAGCCTTGTGGTTAGAGTCCCAGAGACTGACAGTGAGCCAGCTAGAAGTCAGAACCTGCTCTGATTAACATTGATCTGGCCTTGAGCAAGGCCCTTAACCACAGAGCTGCTCTAGGGGTGATGTGGCTGACCCTGACCATAACCCAAATCTCCATTAGTGTGTGTCTATAGAGAGTGTTTTTTTTTTTTTTTTTTTGTCTGGAGAGGAGGAAGCATTTGTTATTATTGCTTGTCTCTTCCACTCAGTGTATCAGTGTGTCTTCATGTGGAAGAGTTTCAAGGTTCTCAAGGTTCTCTGATATTGACTATTCTGTACAGTATGCTTTCTTTCGCTACATAATATTATATTGTAATTTTATTTATTCAGTCCGATAGAGCATAAAAAGTACTTCAAAACAAACAAATAAAAACTTCAATTCATATGGTAATCAATGCTGGAATTTCCACTGCAGTTCTATACAAAGCTCAGTACCTCCATAATTTGATCTGCTACTTGTGCTGAAGCTGTTCTTTTGTTAAGGTGTTTTGTATTTGTATCAGTCATTATTTCACTGAATTGAATATTTTTATTGGATAGTGAGTTTAGGCTAATCTACCCACCTCTCTTGCCCACTTTTCATCTTTGCTTTGTTTGTCAATTTTCCTTACAAATAAACAATCAATGAAAATACAAGCGTTGGCACAAGTTCATATGTGTAGTGGGTAACACCTCTGCCTTCTACACTGTAGACTGGGGTTCAATCCCTCACCTGGGCAAGCGCCCTACACTAAACCCATAACAGTCCTTGGGCAGGACTCCTAACAATACCTTCACCTACCTGTGTAAAATGAATTAATTGTAAGTTGCTTTGGATAAGAGCATCCTCCAAATGCAGTTAATGTTTAATGTTAAAGTTTAACAAAATTATATTTATGGAATATTAACAATCTTAACTGCGAGATTTCATTTTGTTTCATGTAACGTGCTTAAGCATCTAAAATGGCCACAAAGCAGAACTGTGCATTTGTGTTCTGGCAGAGACAGACAATTCATGGAGGGGCAAAAATACAGACAAAAATGTTAATGTGAGTTCATCTTAATCTATTCTCTACATCAGCAAACAGTTACAAAGTGGAGACTGTTGTGGCCATAAATCATTTTAATATCTTGCCATTGGTAGCAATGTGAATACAGCAAGCGATCAGCCTTAATCTAATAAGTTAGCTTGCTAGATAATCTAACTACCTAGCTGGGTAATGCAGGGTATTTTGTAGCTAGCTGTAGTTGGTCAGATCGCATTCACATAGGTTCTGGTAGTTTTTCCAAATTATTTATACTTTAAAAACTATCAATGGTCAGCACATAGTAGTCTAGGTCAAGGTCAGTCAACTTATGTAACCAGAATAAACTGGCATCATGCATCTGCCTGACTGGGTCATATTATAGGCTATTGTGCCTTTTCATGTCACTAGTATAAACAAAGAGTGAAAAGGTGTGACGTAGAATACCTCAATTGTGTCTGGTGTAACTAGCAGCTTTAGGAAGCTGGGTTCCCTCCTTCTCCAAAATTGCTCTAATTCCACCTGATGAGTGTAATACAAGCCAAGTTCCTAAGCTCCACTACTGAGCACTCAAGTTTGAGCTCTTGTTTGGTTTAACATCGTCTCCAAATCATCTTCCAACAACAGCGCTGGGGTAAATACTCAAAACTCTCTAACTGTGATGGCATCTGTTTACTTACCAGTTCCTAAAAAAATTGTCTTACTACTCCCTTTTATTAAGTTGCTCTCTAACCTAAGTGTTTGGAGGTGTGTTTGGAGTTGGGTTAGAGCAAAAATGTGAACCTGCTGGAGAACTCTATGATTGAGATTCAAGCATCTGTACACTAATGACTATGAGCTGTGGTTCATCTTAGTGTTTGGTTTTTAAGGAGTATACCAACTCCAGTTATTACACCAAGGGTGGAAGAGAATCTTCCATAAAACTTTACTTCCTCACTTCCACACAACATCAGGTGCCTATGGTTCTGTGCTATCACAAAGTTTGATTGTTGAGCCTGCCCACTGTATCTGACTGTGAGCCTAGATATCCATGTTTGGTTTCTTAAAAGAAGAAAACAAAGTCAGTGCAAACTTATTTTAACTGCACACCTGTAATAGTGACTACATCCCTCCCTGCATGGAAGCTATATCCTGTGAGGAATACATAAACACGTTTTCTGTTTTGAAGGTAACTCTCTGTCTGAGCGCCAGCAGGTCAGTGAAAGTGCTAAGCTAACTGTTTTGGGGTCAGTGCCAGTCCTTCTCTCTGTGGCCCTTGAGAAAGGCTCCAGCCTTGAAATGCAACAGTATCTCTGTTGACACTACAGGACAGCACAGTCAGCAACAGGAAGTCAGCAGGCTCGCTAACAGGAAGTCCAGCAGCAGAACAACGGTCACAACAATCTGTCCATGGGGAAATAATCCAGCAGCACTGTCAGCAAAACTTGATTTGATTGCCTGGTGTGGAAGCAGCAAGAACAGTTATTAAAGGGAAATGTTTTAACAAAGAGCAAAGCTTGGTTTTACACCAGGATCGCACATTAAACATTTGCACAAAGAAGCAGCATCATTACATCATTGTGTCAAAGCTTAAGATAAGTTCTAGTAGAGTATACAAGTTATGTTAGAACTTACTTTGTATCAGAAATATAGCCCCAAGTAGGCCAATCAGACAGGGAAAGAATATGTATTAAGCTGCATCTTTTAAGATGATTAAATTTGACTTGCTTTCTGGGAGCACAGTCATTGTATTGTGACCCATCAAAATCAAATGCTTTCTTTTTTGTGCAACGTATAGTCCAATCAACCAAACTCATGCTCTTGAAAATCTTATTTTCTTAGCTGTCCAGTCACTGCATAGCAGCTACTGCTGTATGTCATTGCTTTCATCCTTCCATCTTTTTATAAATGCGTCTGTGTTTAAATTTGAAGCAAAAGATGTCCCAGGGTGGGGCAGTATGCTTTAGCCTGTGATGATTAGATGTTGGTTTTTAAGTTTGCTGTGTTGTTTTACTTCATGTTTATGTATCTCGGCTGTCTGACTTTACCTCAATTATGTTGCTCTTTAGCCAAGGATGCTTTGGTTAAGGGTTTTAAGCTTGCAGTGTTATTTTTTTCTCATCTTTTGTATGTCTCACTTGTCTGATTTTAACTCACGTTGTCTTCTGAATCAGAAAAGTCAATACATAAGTGAGACAGGAAAAAATAAAGATGCTTTAAACTTTAGTGTTGGCAAACACTTTTAAGGGTTCCTTGCACAGCAAAGAAAACAAACAAATGGATTCTGAAACATATCAAACCTCACTTCTCACACCAAGCCCAGATAACCAAACAAACTTATTGGACTGAATCTCATTTTAGACATATTCTCAGAAGAATAGATTGAATGGAAAAAGACCATTATGCTGAAGTGTTGAGGGTAAAAGAGAAATCTGGTGACTAGCAATAAGATGGATGGATTCAAGCAGAGAAATCATGAATGAGCCATTCAGCAGCCCGAGGACCCAAACAGATAGCAGGATATTCTGGAGAAACACTATTCATATGGTCAGAAACATGACAATTATGTTGTGACAATGATAAAATGTATAGAAAATATACAAATTTCTGTATGAGATACAGCATTATGATTCCTGTCTGTGGGTTAAAAGGCTAGGAACTACTGCATAGAAAACAATTCTTCCACTTTCCTGTGTAATGTTCAGGTTCACACCATACTCCTAGAGAACACAGTCTCCAATTTCAATAAAAAAAAGCAGATTTCACATATTGTATTTTGGTCTGTATAGGCTACATATGGCGATTCATATATTTGCACAGACCAAAATACTACACTAATCTATAGTTTTCAGATGCCGCTGCTTCAAATGTGTCTTCACTACACCTTCTTAACGTGCTAAATATTGATAATGGAAAAAATACTTTTAAAAACAATATTACAAATATGGTTCAATTGTTCTGTACTTTTATACAACCCCAATTCCAATGAAGTTGGGACGTTAAACATAAACATAAATAAAAACAGAATACAATGATTTGCAAATCCTTTTCAACCTATATTCAATTGAATACACTACAGAGACAAGATATTTAATGTTCAAATGGATAAACTTTATTGTTTTTTGCAAATATTCACTCATTTTGAATTTAAACACGTTCCAAAGAAGTTGGGACAGGGGCAACAAAAGACTGGGAAAGTTGAGGAATACTCAAAAAACACCTGTTTGGAACATTCCACAGGTGAACAGGTTAATTGGACACAGGTGAGTGTCATGATTGGGTATAAAGAGAGCATCCCTGAAAGGCTCAGTCATTCACAAGCAAGGACGGGGTGAGGTTCACCACTTTGTGAACAACTATGTGAGCAAATAGTCCAACAGTTTAAGAACAACGTTTCTCGACGTGCAATTGCAAGGAATTTAGGGATTTCATCATCTACAGTCCATAATATCAAAAGATTCAGAGAATCTGGAGAAATCTCTGCAAGTAAGCAGCAAGGCAGAAAACCAACATTGAATGCCCGTGACCTTCGATCCCTCAGGCAGCACTGCATTAAAAACCGACATCATTCTGTAATGGATATTCCCACATGGGCTCAGGAACACTTCAGAAAACCACTGTCAGTGAACACAGTTCGTCGCTCCATCTACAAGTGCAAGTTAAAACTCTGCCATGCAAAGCGAAAGTCATATATCAACAACACCCAGAAACGCCGCCGGCTTCTCTGGGCCCGAGCTCATCTGAGATGGACTGACGCAAAGTGGAAAAGTGTCCTGTGGTCTGACGAGTCCACATTTCAAATTGTTTTTGTAAATCATGGACGTTGTGTCCTCCAGGCCAAAGAGGAAGAGGACTGTACGGATTGTTATCAGTGCAAAGTTCAAAAGCCAGCATCTCTGATGGTGTGGGGGTGTGTTAGTGCCCATGGCATGGGTAACCTGCACATCTGTGAAGGCACCATTAATGCTGAAAGGTACATACAGGTTTTGGAGCAACATATGCTGCCATCCAAGCAACGTCTTTTTCAGGGACGTCCTGCTTATTTCAGCAAGACAATGCCAAGCCACATTCTGCACGTGTTACAATAGCGTGGCTTCGTAGTAAAAGAGTGCAGGTACTAGACTGGCCTGCCTGCAGTCCAGACCTGTCTCCCATTGAAAATGTGTGGTGCATTATGAAGCACAAAATACGACAACGGAGACCCCGGACTGTTGAGCAACTGAAGTTGTACATCAAGCAAGAAAGGGAAAGAATTCCACCTACAAAGCTTCAACAATTCGTGTCCTCAGTTCCCAAACACTTATTGAGTGTTGGTAAAAGGAAAGTTGATGTAACACAGTGGTAAACACGCCCCTGTCCCAACTTCTTTGGAATGTGTTGCAGGCATCAAATCAAATTCAAAATGAGTGAATATTTGCAAAAAACAATAAAGTTTATCCATTTGAATATTAAATATCTTAAATGTCTTTGTAGTGTATTCAATTGAATATAGGTTGAAAAGGATTTGCAAATCATCGTATTCTGTTTTTATTTATGTTTTACACAACGTCCCAACTTCATTGGAATTGGGGTTGTATAAAGCATGTACCAGTCAGCAGATTAAAGACAATTGAGTTTTTATGGCTTTGTGTTTGTATTTGAAAATTTGCAGGGCAGTGGATACCCAGTAGTATAGACTACATTGCTTTAACATCTACTCCCCCAAATCTGACAGAAGAAAATAAGGTACCACAGTTTAGATAGACCCCAAAAGTATCATTTTTATTTTGCCTTTATGTTGTGGTGTGTGGAATCAGCTCTTGGAATCAGCTCCATCGATTCCAATCACCCATCATGGAGCTAGTCAACTCCAAAGACTTCTGGAATTGAACAGTTGCATATTTGGGACTTGCTGAAGGCTTAAACCGATGCTTTTTTACGTAATGTTTTTTTTTTCTCACAAAATTCTTTCAACCCATTAGAAATCATGACATAATTGGTTGATTTCATTGTCAGTTCATAATTATGTTAATGATTAATCTGACACAATAGGCCTTCAGTACAGCTCCTGAAGGCCTAACTGATGAGAGAGCCAGCTGGGGTTTATTCACGTGGATAACAAGGGATGCACATTAGAATATTCAGCGTGCAGCTATTTCTCATGGCTGCTTAGTATACAGCACTGGTTTGTGTGAAGTAAGTAATTTTTGCTACTAATTGTACATTTTGTTTTATTTTAAACTTTATCCAAAGCAAAATACAACCAATCTAGGACACGTTTTTTTAATAACAGCAGAATATCTCACTGTGTGACATGAATATCTCTGTGACAAATTGAGTCCAAAGCTTTAGTCAATTCTCAATTCTTAAATGCTTGGAATCAATTGATTCTTTCCAAAGTCAACTCCTAGCCATAGTTTTTAGTCCTGGAAAACAGTGATGGCAGCCCTTATCCAGGCTTGTTACTCAAGATGTCACAGTAAAGTTGCAAGGTCTGTTAATATGTTTGTTAATAGCCATAAATAATATGTATATAATGTCTTTTATAAGCTTCAAATGTCTTTGTTTAATGCAGGTGTGCTGGTAGAAATTAGCATTAGTGCAAATGTATTTTTTTCTCTTGTTTTTGATGGTGTTTTGACTTTTTTTGCACAAAATGAAAGCCTGTAGTCTTAAAAAGATTTTCAAAAACTATTTAGTAAAGGAAATGTTCCTTTTTTGAACCATTAGTTCTATATAGAACCAATTCAGTCTTAAATGGTTCTTTCATGGTGAAATGATTCTTTAGATTGATAGGAGTATGTGCTGTATGTGCTGTCGGTTGCCCGGCTGGGGAATTGAACACAGGCCCATCTTGCTGTGAGGTGACAACACTATCAGCAGCCAAATAATATGTATGCATATAACTTCCACAGGCATCTGTCTGCAAAGAAAACTATGTGGAACATAACTTTTGAAGTAAGATCTCCAATTAGAAATCTCTCTTTAGCCTCCCTGCCTCCACCACTCGGCCCCAAGTCCAAGTATTTAAGTCTTTCATGCTTCATGCTATCAGGATTTCACATAGATTGTATAAATTACAGAGATGAGAAATTTCCATTGTATTCGAGTCCCTTTGATTGCACTGCCTTAGCAGTTGGACCCATAGTTTAAGGAGAAATTGAGTATTGGTAACAGTGGCTGTAGACCCACCACCATGCCCACACTTCACATGTCTACATAATGCTTCACATAAAATCTGTGGAAGATTTCAGCTAGTTTACATCCGGCCATACATGAAGATATTCTAATGTGACATTTAGTTTTGCAAAATGTGGGGTGGAAAGGGTTGTGTTGGATTCTGTTTGCAGGCAATGAGAAAATCTGCTTTTTGTTATTGCTTTTGTTATTATGCTATTAAAATAGTTGTGACAAGTACACTGCAGGAAAGAGAAATGATACTCTACATGTGTACTCATCTTACATCATAATAAGGTCCATTTAAAATTGTGCTCTTTTGTTTTGTCTCCCACAGAGGCCCTGTCTTCAGTAAATGGACATGTCTTCAGAAGGATGGGTGCGTACATCTATTTGAACAATTATACGTGCTGTTGATGCCCCTGTGGTGGATAATAGTGCCAATTTTGGCAATTAGTGTTCAAGATGTTAAGTAGCTGTTATGTTAGCATGTTAGGTCCTAGTGATTTGCAAACATTTCACCTTTTTAGATGATATAATCTTCTGTGTTCTGCATTGTAATGAGGCCTAATAACACAGGGAAATCATCAGGCCTTCAGTTCCTTCATATTTTTCTATTTCATTTCCATTGGACATTTGGAATTAGTTGAAGTAAATAATTAATTTGGCGCCTGTAAATGATGATGCCTAAGTTATTGCTCATTTATTTTAGCGTAATGAAGGAAAGAGAAATGGTACTCTGCATGTCATCTTAGATCATTTTTTGTGGTTGTTTACATAAATGCATGGAAAGTGTTCTGCCAGTCCACTCATATACTCAGTATTAATTAGAGAGGTATTGCTTGCGGACTGCAGTACAACAGCTGACCACTACACGTGTAGTCTCTCTATACTGACCTCCACAATGCTGCATAAGAAAACAGAAGAAAACCTCGTATCTCCTGTTTTTGTCGTTTTTCAGTTTTTGACATAATTTGAAAATGCTTGTAGTCCTTTATGTCGTCTGTAAATTTCATAATGAATGGACCAAAAGAAATGGCCCAAAATGATTTGCAAAAAAGTCTGGTTCGATTAACTTTAAAAAAACATTAAAATTAAATTAAAAACACAAAATATAGTAGGTTTTTTCCTTTTCCTGTGAAGTTATCATTTTGGAGATATGAAGTTTTCTTCCAACAACAGTAATAAACATAGCCCACCACACTCACTCCCCTAAGACAGCCAATGAGAGAAAAGTGGTCATTAACATACAAAATTAACACCTGGAAATTGTGTTTTTCTTCATAGATGGACAAGACAACTGAGCAAAACACATCATAAGTTTAAATTAAGGTGTTATTTGTTATATTCATGTGGGATTTGCAACGTTATATTAGTGCCAAGCTGGCTATAGTATACACTCTCCTTCCAACATTATGCTTTAGTAATACAAAAGTTCTAGTTTAAACACAGACATGTGAAGGTTGTAACAGTGATATGTTACTTAAATTATTTATTTTACATGTTTCAGTGAATTTCCCTATAAATACCAAAAGTCAAATTCTCCTTTTTGAAATAGATTGGATAGAACTTCCTGGATTTAAGCTCAATGACTCTAATCCGATGTATGTGTTTTTATGAATATTTGTTTAGATTCAGATTAATTTAAGCCTATAATCCACTAAACTAGTTTATAGCCATTTATAGCACAGAGCCGTTGTTTTGTGTGTGCGTGTGTGTGTGTGTGTGTGTACATATATATATATATATATATATATATATATATATATATACACACACTACTGCTCAAAAAAATAAAGGGAACACTTAAACAACACAATATAACTCCAAGTAAATCAAACTTCTGTGAAATCAAACTGTCCACTTAGGAAGCAACACTGATTCACAATCAATTTCACTGCTGTTGTGCAAATGGAACAGACAACAGGTGGAAATTTTTGGCAATTAGTAAGACATACTCAAAGGAGTGGTTCAGCAGGTGGGCACCACCGACCACTTCTCAGTTCCTATGCTTTCTGGCTGATGTTTTGGAGACGTGGAGGAGGCCGTAGGAGGGCAACAACCCAGCAGGAAGACCGCTACCTCCGCCTTTGTGCAAGGAGGAACAGGAGGAGTACTGCCAGAGCCCTGCAAAATGACCTCCAGCAGGCCACAAATGTGCATGTGTCTGCACAAACGGTTAGAAACTGACTCCATGTGGATGGTATGAGGGCCCGACGTCCACAGATGGGGGTTGTCCTCACAGCCCAACACCGTGCAGGACGCTTGGCATTTGCCAGAGAACACCAGGATTGGCAAATTCGCCACTGGCGCCCTGTGTTCTTCACAGATGAAAGCAGGTTCACACTGAGCACATGTGACAGACGTGACAGAGTCTGGAGACGCCGTGGAGAGCGATCTGCTGCCTGCAACATCCTTCAGCATGACCGGTTTGGTAGTGGGTCAGTAATGGTGTGGGGTGGCATTTCTTTGGAGGGCCGCACAGCCGTCCATGTGCTCGCCAGAGGTAGCCTGACTACCATTAGGTACCGAGATGAGATCCTCAGACCCCTTGTGAGACCATATGCTGGTGCGGTTGGCCCTGGTTTCCTCCTAATGCAGGACAATGCTAGACCTCATGTTGCTGGAGTGTGTCAGCAGTTCCTGCAAGATGAAGGCATTGAAGCTATGGACTGGCCCGCCCGTTCCCCAGACCTGAATCTGATTGAGCACATCTGGGACATCATGTCTCGCTCCATCCACCAACGTCACGTTGCACCACAGACTGTCCAGGAGTTGGCGGATGCTTTACTCCAGGTCTGGGAGGAGATCCCTCAGGAGACCATCCAACACCTCATCAGGAGCATGCCCAGGCATTGTAGGGAGGTCATACAGGCACATGGAGGCCACACACAATACTGAACCTCATTTTGACTTGTTTTAAGGACATTACATCAAAGTTGGATCAGCCTGTAGTGTGTTTTTCCACTTTAATTTTGTGTGTGACTCCAATTGTTTAATAAATTTGTATTTATGTATATATATTTGTAATATGTATTTGTAGTTTTACAGTAATTATAGTCTTGCAGCTATGAGGTCATCCAAACAAAGTGGGGCAGCTGCAGCACTGAGTTAATTCCCCAGAAATAACATGCACTGTACCTCACTTCATGGTTCTGCTCTGCCATGAAAAGAAAGAATTTATTAGGGGTGTCTACTGTTATATTGCTCTGTGTGTCTGGATTTGAGTGGGTTTTTTATGAGCTCTTCAACATGCACTGCACTTTCCAACAGATGGTGCATATATTTTAGAGAAGAGACATGGCGTTTACATACCATAAACAATGTTTGTGACACTTGCGTTACTGGGCTTGAGATGAAAAATATCCACAATTCACCTGCGATCGCCGCTCTCCTGATGTGGTTATGATAGCAATGCTTTCAACCTTGAATACTGAAATTTCATTTTGATGTAAAAGCAGTGAAATGTCATGGGGCAGACTGAGGCAGCCAGAATGAGATTAGAATAGCTGCGGGAGGAAAATCTGCATGGTGTTTGAGAGGTTCTGTGGCACTCTTTCAGAGTTGCAGGATGACGAGGAGCAGTCGGAATCACCCAGAGCCCTCACAGACAGCCATGCCTATGAGCTGCCCACCCAGACCACCACCTCAGGTGAGAGAGAGAGAGAGAGAGAGAGAGAGAGAGAGAGAGAGAGAGAGCACATGTGTGTGTCTTTGTGAAACAAACAGTGAAGGAGATGAAAGACTAGAGAGAGAGACAGAGAAAGTGAGTGGTAGGTAGTAGGGAGAGAGAGAGAGAGAAGAAGAAGAAGAAGAAGAAAGATAAATAAAGAGATAAAATAGATAAATAAGACAGTGAGAGCAAGAAAAAGATAAGGGAGAAAAATTGATAAATAGAGAGAAAGATCTATAAAAACTCATACAAACTGAGAAAGGGAGAAGAAAATGAGTGAGAGGGTAAGGAGAGAGAGAGAACAGAGAAAAAGTGAGAGAAAGACAGAGAGAGAGAGAGAGAGACATAACACGTTCTATGCCAGACTATTGTTGAAGAAATTCTTCCTGATTATTGCCTGAAGCTAAGTATGGAAGGAACCCCAACAGTATACCACCCACTTATCACTCCTGGCAACATCTCTCTCTCTATCACACACACACACACAGACCTCCTTAGCTCTGTCAAGAGCAGCCAGGAATTCTCTCTGTTTCAGATTCAGCCTGCGGGACAGTCCTGATTGTTCTCTTATTTGGGGCGGTATGTTTACAGTAATGGTAGAACAGGCCGTGCCAGGTTGCACTCAGCAGCAAACACCAACAAACAAGGTCAGAGTTGAGGGACTCCAGAAGGCTTTGTGTGTGTGTGTGTGTGTGTGTGTGTGTGTGTGTGTGTGTGTGTGTGTGTGTGTGTGTGTGTGTGTGTGTGTGTGTGTGTGTGTGTGTGTGTGTGTGTGTGTGTGTGTGTCTGGCACTCTCATAGCCTTTACCTATTTATAACCAGAGAGACACAATAGAGAGGGCTCAAGGCTTGTGGCTAATGAGGGGAAACTCATCCACTTACAGTGCTGTGCTTCAGAAGTTTGTTGATGCATTTTATAAACTGTTTTGTTTCCCACTCTTTTAGATTCAGACTCTTCAAGATTTGGGCTCCTAAACACATCAAGAAAAGTAAGCTTTCCTCAGCAGCCTCTTCTAAAAAGAAGTAGCTTACACACTTTTCCCATAAAAAAAGTTATAGTAATTAATGTATAATAGGTCAAAAGATGAATAACACACCTTCGATTTAACGATTTATTTGACATATTATTTATTATATGTTTATACTTAATGATTTGACAGTTAAAAATGTGTAATTGCAATAGAATATGGTACAGCTATGTTCCCTAACTAAAGGTACCGGAGATGCCACAGTGACGAGGGGTGTCACTGCAGTGACAGTTTATTGCCCTTTTTTCTGAGAGTGTTTAATTTGAAGGTACTGAAATGTAGTGATAAAATGGAAAAACCCAAGTAATTGTTAATAAATACTTAACCAACATGTTATGTTTATAGTCCTGTAATAATCAGACCCTCTTCAGATAACAAAAAAAATGTACTTAATAAACACTTTGTCAAAAGTATATAGACACTTGACCACCACACCTAAATATGCTTGTTGGATTCCATTCTAAATCCTTGGGCTTTAATATGGAGTTATCCCACATTAGTGGCGATAAAAGCCAGTGCTCTTCTGGGAAGCTTTCCACAAGGTTTTGGAGTGTTTTGGGAATTTGTGCTCATTCAGTCAAAAAAGGATTTTTGTGGTCCAGCACTGATGTGGCATGAGAAGGCCTTATCTGCCTCACAGTCAACATTCCAGTTCATCCTGAAGGTGCTCAGAAGACTTTCTTCACACTACACTCAACAAACCACATTTTCATGGAGCTCACTTTGTGCACAGTCATGCTGGAACAAAGAGGGGTCTTTTCCAAAGTGTTGACACAAAGTCGGGTACAAATAATTGTCTACAATGTCTTTTGTATGTTTGTATGATTAATAATTACCCTTCACTTAAGCCCAAACCCTAAACATAAGCCCCTGATAGCCCTCCTCCACCAAATTTTACTGTTGGCACTATACATTCTGCCAAACCCAGATTCATCTATCTAACTGGAGATAGTGAAGTGTGATTCATCACCCCACAGAACACATTTCCATTGCTCCAAAGTTTATGGGAAGTGTGCTTTATACCACTCCAGTCAGCGCTTGGTATTGCGCATTGTGATCTTCGGCTTGTCCGAAGCTGCTCGGCCATAGAAAGCCATTTCCCAAAGCTCCTGATACTTTGAGTTCATGTTGGTTTCAGAGGCAGTTTTAAACTCTGTAATTTGAATGGTGCATTTCACATTTTATATATATGTGTGTGTGTGTTAAGAAACATCTTTGCAGTCAATCCTATCTGCACATCCTGAAACATCTGTTATTTTAGTATCTACTCCCATTAGTTCAGCATATAAGTGACATTCTGTCATTGTGCTTTACATGTTTTTAATTGAAGATGTACTTTTGACACTTTAAATGCTTCAGCATCTGAGGACACATTTTTAACAACACAGTGCATGTCCAAGCATTGATTATTCTCTTGTTAAATCTCTCTGTATCTCTGTGCAGTATGTAAAGCTGATGAACTTCAAGGAGGAGGTGCGGGCCCACAGGGATTTGGACAGCTTCCTGGCACAGGCCAGCATCCTGCTGGATGAAAAGGCTGCCTCTCTGGATGAGGTGCTGCGGCGCATGCTGGAGCATCTAGCCCAGGATGGCCAGGGCAGCTGGAACCAGGAGGAGGTCACCCACTCTCTGTTCACTGATGCTGGGGGGCAGGAGGCCAGCGGTGAGCGCCAAGCAGCCACATGCAACAGGCCTGGAACAGCAGCTGGCCAGACCTCCTCTGCCATTGCCTCTAAACATCTGCCTGGGGCTCAATAATGGAGGCTTGTAAAGCCTTTAAAGATAATTAAGTGGATTTCAATTAAGGATTGCTCATGGGTTAAATTGATTCCATTAAAGTGATGGTCTTTTTAAAGGATCATTATTTTTTTGGATCCTTGTGTGTTCTTCTTGGTTTACTCTCCCACCATCTTTCTTTCAGTGCACCTGCTGACTGAGACTATTCAGGGCGTGACGGCGACTGCCACTGGGGTGCGCTACCAGCAGTCCTGGCTGTGTGTGCTGTGAGTGATAACCTGTTGCTGACCACCTCTGGCAGACAGATTTAAATTGTACATCTGGCTACAGAACCAGTGCACACATTACCCCACACATACTAAGAAACAGCTTAGTATCAAATAATAAGATATATATATATATATATATATATATATATATATATATAATATCTCTGTTGTAGGGATATGTCTTATTATTTGTATCTCCAAATAGTTAGGGAAAGACCTGCTTTACTTTTAATGTCAATGTAACCAGAATTTTTTCCAAGTCATTTTGGCTCGGTTCTTTTAGTCCATTCATCATGAAATTTACACACAATGTTAGGGGTAACAGGTATTTTCAGAATATGTCAAACTGAAAAATGAGATACAAGGTTTTCTCCCGACAACAGCCATATGTATTTTACCCTTCAAAAGTTTAGAGACATCTAGCTTTTCAAATTGTATTTAATACAAATGAGTATATTGGCAAGAATGCAATAGATTTAAGAGCAAAAGAGGGTTTATCATATTCAAAATGAAAAAGCACTTTAATAATATCAGGCCCCTATAAAAAATGCCAAAATAATTACCTAATAGTTTGTTAATGATGGTTAATAAATATTTTATTATATTTTTGTGCTTTAATAAATGCTCTTATTTGAATGCACCATTTACTTATTTAAATCTATTACAAATAATTAAACCACCGCAAATGCTTTTCTTAAATGTATTATGTTTATATGTGGTAAGTGATGCCATGTATCTTTATAAATATATTATAAAATTCCAATTTATATTAGGGGTCCATTTAATGCTTATTGTCCGCTTAAATGGCCAGGACACACCAGCAGGTCCAAATTAGACACTTTTACAACCTAAGAAAAGCTCAACCAGTTTGCACTGATGTCCCTGTAGTCACTGAATAATAAGCCTTACTATATAAAATGCCTGGGGTTTTAAGGGGATTTAGTCTAGTCACTTTCCAAATAAAAACGTGTGCCTCGTTTTTTCTGATTATTATTTTTCTGTATCGTTTAAACACAGCAACTAAAATAAAAAAGATGGTTTTATGATAGAAATAGAATACAAAAGAACTTAGACAAGGATTTGACCACTTACTAATGACTGACCATTTATATACATAACTGCTCATATGAACTTATACAAACATATAACAGAAACAACCTACAGACATTGGAGCACCAATAATTTTGGAGTAAATAGAAAGCAGACTCTGTAAACAGTTCTGAATCTTTACACTTAGAAAGTTAAACCATAAATGAAAGACAATGAAACAATATATATGGCACCCATAATGTGATGCGACCTCATGCATGCATTTTTATCCACTTTTTATCCACCAGCAACTCAAATCTACTCATTATACCAAGGAAGACACTTTGATGAAAGCTGTTTCTAAATATGCCTAAAGTGTTAGTAAACAGGAACAGGTGTCTTTCTTACTTTATTTAAAAATTACAGCAAGAAATGTCACATTTCTGAATAAGGCAAGATGTCTCTAAACTTTTGACCTGCCGTGTAATTATGGTAATGAAGTGGATCTTTCTAAAAGCATTCCACTGATGAGATCGTAACTGTGGATGGATTCAGAATGGGATATGTGTGCGCACAACTGTTAGGTAAATAAGCCCCTGATGTCTTTTCTCTGTGCCTGCCATTCGTTTCAGATGTAATGTGAAGAGCCTGCAGCGGCGCTGTGTCTGCATCGCTCGGCTGGAGAGGCCTCAGAACTGGGGGGTGAACTGCTGTGAAGCCCGTTTTGTCATCCTCATCCTTTCACCACCTAGAATGGTGAGCATCTGCTTTAATATGTCATTGGTGTCTTCCAGTAGTGTTACAGCCATTATTGGTCATCGTTTTGTGCAAACGTCTTGTTGATTTAAAGCTCACATCAGGAACAGCCACATTTTCCCAGTAGTAGCATTGCATTTACTACCACCATGCATATGGTCGGCATCTGAACGCTGTCATTTTTTATTTTCTTATTTATTTTTACATCATTTGAAATATTAGCTGCCAGCATTTCTATGGTTATGAAAATCCTGGAAAAGTCATGGAATTTCCTGGACTTTTCCCCATGCGGTCCTGTATCTCATCTCATTTGAAGCACTGAAGAGTCTAGAGTGTAAAAAGCACTGAGAGTCGACACTAATGTTTCTGCACTTGGACCAGCTTTACTAACATGTGTTAATAAGAATCCTGGCTTGTAACATTCAAAACATGTGGGTTGGTAAAGATGTTGTGACATTTGTAAACTGGAGAAGATGAATTAACAAGCCAAACATGAGAGGAAAAACACACTGCAGCTGCTTCTTATGCCAAACTAACTAGTTTCTTCACTGTGAGTTAAGCTAGGTTTATACTTGAAGCATTGTAAGTGGCACAAGGGTGTGCATGTAACAAATGACACAATCACGGCACCTCTGGCCTTGCTGCTTCATTAAAATGAATCATTTTGAAGGGAGATTTGCTGAGGAGGTTCACCTCTACAGGCACTTAGCATATCATGTCACAGAGAAACAGCAATAGAATAGTAATGGAAGTGCTATTGTAAATGGTTATGTGTCCGCTTCAGGTCCGAGTCTTGCGGGAGCGTTCACAGTGCCCAGTCTGCACTGCTGTGGCTAAACAGACATAACATGCTGCAGCTACATTGACAAGCTACCTGCTGAGGTCTTTGTTGTACTCTGTGAACTCAAAGACCCCGTTTATACCTGGTCACATCATATGACTAGTATCTGGATTGTATCCTGATAAGACTTTAGCCACATGCATTTACACTTAGAAGTCAAATGCATCTCCAGTTAGTCAGACTGAAATCCGATTGCTGTGAAGGAAGGAAGAAATATGCAAATCTGCTCATTACATGGCAACTAATTGCCAACTGTGCTGTAAGTTATCTGCAGTTTGTTTTGCACAGTAGCATCTGTCCATATTTCCTATTAAGCATTTCATATTGTCCGGTTCCCGGTCCAGGGAGGAATTTTGGTTGTTGAATGTGTCTTGCATTTTATGTGGCTTGGCCTCATCCAGATATAATCCTGATACTCAAGACAAATGAAGTGACCAGGTATAAATGGGGTCAAAGTGCCTCAAAAAAGTGACACTGCAGATTTGGACGGGACTAAAATCACTGAGAAACTTCAGTAGACTGACAAATAAACGCCTTCCCACACCATGTAAAGCTAAGCCCTCACATACTGAACTTAAGTTATATACGTCACTTCATTGGCAAAATAATTATATTTTTTATTGTTAAATCATTTGATTTATATAACTCATTATATTTATATAACTCATTTGATTTCAAGCTAGTGAAATAGAGAATGATGTCCACCTAATGATAACGTGTGTACATGCACAATGCAACTATTATGTTATGACAAGATGCTAAACTGCTCTTTACTAACGAAACCAGTGAACAGGTTTGCACATGAGAATATGGAATGATCAAAATTATGTAGGCCCTGAAATGAAGAAACATTAATGTACTGAGCAAAATGACAGAAGGTCAGAGTGTTAAACCTGGTGCAGATATCTCTACATGGGTGAGAATTCAGTTTCCCTCACAACCAATCCATTTAAACTGCATTTTGACTTACTAGCTATTAACATTTTAATATGAATAAAGTATTTAGATAGTGTTTTTTTTTTCCCTCTCAGAACTGCTGTCTAGCCATTAGTGCTTGGCGGTTACTGATAAAATTCAATATCATGGTATTTTCAAACATATCACAGTATCATGTTATCATCAGATGGTATTAAAGTTTAACAAAAGCAAAGTTAAAACAAGCTTCCTGAGTTTCTTTATTTTTAAGCTGAAATATACATTTTAAGCAAATGAGTTAAAAGCAAACCACTAAAGATTGCATGTCATGAGTAAAGTGCAGTTACCTACTATAATTGCTAAAAATATCATTTAAACAGGAAATGGTATGTCAGTGTCATGGTATACCAGTGTATATTGCCCAGTTCCATGCTAAATGTTTACCATAAATATTGTATTTTCTGTCACGGAAAAGTTGTGGAAAAGTCATGGAATTCCACTGTTCCATGACTAAAGTGAAAAGTGTACAAAACCCTGAGCTGCCCTTTACATTGTGTAAACAATTAAATGGACCAATAGAAATGAGTCAAAATGACATGGAACAAAATCTTCTTCCATAAACTTTTATTGAAAACTTAGAATGTGTTGTTTTTCCTGCAAAGTTTCTTTTTTAGAAATAGAAAGTTTTGGAGAGAGTGCTATAGAGTTTAGATTCCTCTCAGTGCTTGGTCTAATGGCATTTTTCTATCCACTGTCTCTTTCAGCTTTCTAATTGGGGACGGGGCTTGCATGTAAAGCTGCTTTTGAGACCATAAGTAATGATACTGAAATGAATTGAACCAAATTACCAATGTGGATTGGTGAGTGTTTGTGGTTATACACTTTCACATCCTTAATGTAAACCACTTCTCTCCAGAAAAGCACCAAGACAGCTATAGAACTTGCCCGCACCTTCGCCACCATGTTCTCAGACATCTCCTTCAGAGAGAAGCTTCTGGAGACGAAAACTCAGGAGGACTTCAAACAGGAACTGATGCTCCAGAGGCAGCTGCTGTCCTCTCCCACTTATAAAGCGTCCATGGAGGAAGAGATCGGTCCTCACAGCAATAAACCACTCAAGGTCTGGGTTAGATATGAAATCAGTAGGTCTTGAAATGCCATTAACCTTTAGAAGTCACTGGCTCAGTGAATAACCACTGTATGTGGCTGCGTAGTAAAATGACAATAATAACTGTAGGGTCAACCGTGCGGTGCATCACTGGAATTATTATTTTGAATCTAGATGGCTCTGACAACAAATAACTGTTCATGTCCAAAATAACAAAAGCTGCATTTGCCCTTCTTAAGTTATTACATTGATTTTTATGGAGTTATGTAGCATGTAGCAGACGATTTCCCACCCAGAGACCACCCTCAGACTCTGCTCCATCTTAAGCCAATAAAGAGCTACTCCACAACAACAAGGCTGCCAGAGTTTTCTCTCTGCCCAGTTACTAAAAAAGAAAGCGTTTTTTTTTCCTCTATCAGGCAAGAGCAGGGAATGGCAAGCAGCCTTATAGCAGCGCAGCCAAGCCTGCCTGAAGATGAATTATTTCTTTATGAATAGCTCTCTAATATAAGCAGTGTCTTTGCTCGCTGCACAGAGTTGGCTCACCAGTTATATAGAAGACAAGTGCTTCCATTGTTTACATGCGCTGTGGTGTTAAGGATTTGAAATGTAATTCAGTTATCCATAAGAACAAATGTTTAAACATGAGAGGAAAGATCTATAGGGCTTTTCCTGCAGCACGCAAAGAGATGCAATAACTCATTTGCAGCTATTTTTCAGCAGTCTATAACACAGTCTAGCTCAATTAAGTTGGCCCTGCTTTTTGCCAAAGCATTAAAAAGCTCAAAGAAAGCTGCGGATGATGTGAAATGACAAAATGAAGGCTTCCATTCTAACATTCTGTATATCTGTTTGTTATAGTTTTGGATAGGTTTTGTTTTTGGTCTGGTATCTGGTTTATGAGCATTCCCCTTCTCTGTTTTCATGCAGGTATCAGAATTTCTGCAAGCTGGTCGTGGTATTTACGAAGACCTCAGCCGTAGACTTCCTCATTACGTTTCTGATTTCACTGATGGTGAGTGAGCTTAGGCTTTGGTGGTGGAGACGGAGGGAAAAGATTACAAAAGTTGCTGTAGCCAGGGCCTGGCCAAGTGCTATGCTAGATCAATTGAGCTGGTCACGGTTCCTGAGCTAACAGCTTTCTTTGGGTGTTGACTGTCCATGAGATGCTGATCTACAAATATAGTTACAAGATGAACTGCAGTCTACTTGTTTGTACACATGGAGGCAGTACAGTGAGGCCTATTTAAGAGTACACAATCCAATGGTCAAAAGTCTGTCCATGAAATTGGTAGCTAGCAGTCAGCTGGCATCTGCTGGTTTGATCTAGTTTACAGGTGTTCTAGGCACAAATGTAGCCAAAATGCATGTTGCATTTCTCAAGTAGATATATTGTTTTGAGACTAGAGGTATAAAAGTCTTCTGCTACATTCTGGGATGAGTAGTTGAAGCTCTGGAGCTCAATAACATACATTTCAACATTTGAGCTGTGATTGTGTAAACTGTAGGCAGGGCTGCATTTTTTAAATGTCATCCACACTAAGCAGGTAGGAATGACCATGGAGCTTAAATATGTATATTTATATATATGGTGTATAGTTAAATTATGGACTTGAATGTTTTTCTTGAGTTCTGAGGCTGGTACTGTATGTTCAGTGTCATGCATCATTTATGACCATGATCTTACCGTTGTGATAAAGATGACCATTAACAAAATAACTTTGTTAAAACTTTATGATCCTGATTCCCATTGCTGTTTGTGTGGGCTTATCTGAGTCCTTAAGTAACTGAGGGCCTGTGATTGAATAACTGACACCAATGATTATCTTTATATTTATGTCATTCATATGTGTGACTGTTAATTGGCTGGATTTATTCAAAACATCAGCTCTGACGCTGACTGGCAGCTGCACCAGATCCATTTGACATGAAAGTTTGAACCAGGTACTTATTGCAAAATGTATTCAAGTAGAGCTCATACCCAATTTTGGAATCTGTGTGTCTTTCGGTGTGTGGTAATATTAAGCATCGGTTCTGCTGATTCTTAGCCTTGTGACTACCTCTTTCCGTGCTTACTAAATCTGCTGTAATTTGTTCACGTTAGTTGAAATAGAACTCAGTTATACCAAATTTATGGATTTTATGGTGTTGAAATCATTCATTTCATTGATTGAAACTAGACCCATAGGGCCCACAACCACTTGTAGCTCCATGGTTACCACGTCTTTGCAAATTGGAGCAGTATTGGTGGTCCAGGTATCAGAAAACTACATAGCAGTGGCCGTCAGACCATCCTTTCCAGTGAATTCCCAGCACTGCTCTAAGCATGCCATCACAAGCCATATCTTTGAAAGCATTTATCTTCTGTGACATGTGTTGCTTCCACCCACCACTCTCTCCAAGCACGTTTGCAGTACTGTTTTTATCATCTCCTCTCACTACTGCACCAGGCTAGATGAGGGACAAAGTTGATTACTTGTCATCAATGTTAATTATGGAGAAATTAACATGTCATTTATTTAAAACCAAAAGCACTTTATGTTCCTCCACAGTGCTAATATGATATGCAGTCCAGATTGCAATGTGCTACATGAAGCATAGGGGGTGCTTTGATTACGCCTGCCCATAACTTTGAGCAATGGTAAGTAGTATACAATAGCTAAAAATTAGTGATACAGTAATAAATATGCAGATTAGGGTTATAACTCTTCAGGCTGCAGCAAATGGTTTAACGTTTCAGTGTGCTAGTTCACTAGATGAGCTATGTGTGAATAGGTTTCCAGCATGATTGGGTAACTTTTTTTTCATGTGAAAATGTTTACAAAATAAGTAGTATTTTAAGCTAATTAACCAGTTTTGCATAGTTACTTAGCTTATGAATGTAACGCTATGACAAATTTGGAGTATGTTAATAATAATCATTACTTATTTAGCATGTGCTTTAGTGATTTTTGTTAGGTTAGCTTATTCTGACACCATTTACGGTGCAAACTTGGAGGGAATCATGGAGGGAAAACTTTCGCTTCTTTAGAATGGACGTCCGCATGTTTCTTTTCTGGTTGAAGGTAATGCTGCGCTTCCATGGAAATCCAAGTCAGATTTGCATATATTGTATGTGATTATTCTGTGATTATTCTTATTTTTAAGAAAATGCTCCTTAACTCAAAGATTCAGCCATAATTGCCTTTCTTTTGCTAACTACTCATACAGGTAAGACACTAATATTCTGGAATGCTCGATTCTGGTCCTGGAGGATCTCCCACCCTGGAGAGTTCAGATCAGACACACCTAGCTCTAAAATTTAGGTTTCCCTGAAAGCCTTAATTAGGTGTGCTCAATTAGAGCTGGAGCTACACTATTAAGTATGGTAGATCTCCAGGACCAGCCCTTGCTGTAAGTGAATTGCTGCCCTCTTCAGGTAAAGCCATTAACTCACTTTAAGTTGGACAACATTTTGAAAAAGAAAACCAATCATCATCAATCAAAAGTGCCTGTCGATTTTCTTTGTTGTCAATATGATCATCAGCCACATTTAGTTGCAACCCTAGCAAACAATGTGCGTCACGTGTGCTGTTGCCTACAAGATGTTTACATGTAACATGAATCACGGTCATGCTGTTGCTTTGTACAGGTGTTTTTGGAAAATAGTTTGTGATATTGATCTGTGGCTGTTTTTCATAACTATAGTGCTGGAAATTCAGCCTTTCAATCTGAACATAATTTCGCTCGGAATCCAAGAGCACTCACAAAGTATAGCAGAGTGAACGTCCGATACTTCTACTGTGGTGTGCTGAATGTGCACGGCTCAGACAATAACTTCTTTAGTTCTGTCTGCTTGCCTTTTTCATCAAGTTTGATTCACCGCTAGGCTTACGTTGTGCTTTCAAGACAGCTGTACTTTCAAAAGGGGTATGAATGAAGTCCACAGAGAAAGGCACCAAGCACAAAGCATAGGCCTGTATCAAAGACAAACCGATCAACTGAGGCACACTTCTTTCATGAAAAGCTGAATACATTGTGGATGTGAAGGATGCAAGGGAAAGCTGATGTGGCTATTGGCTATTTTTGAGCAAATCATTTGAAAGATGCAGTCGTTACACATATATTGAACAAATTTATTGACCAAACTTTTGTAAATGTTGCTGGAAAAAGCTTCATATGACAGAAGCCCATGAACTAGCAAGGAAATGGAACTTGTCTAAATAAAAACCGGCTGTAGTTCTGATTCATGCTGTAAAATTGTAAAACTGACTCTGCTGTATGGTGAGCAGATCTGCTTTATGTTTGTTGGCAAACTATGCCATGATTGAGTGGGGACATGCTGTTGAGAAGTTCGTGTAGAAAGCATCTCATTGTGGGCCTAATAGAATCTAGAAAGGGAAAGTTTAAGGACTTTTATTTGGCTTGACAAAGTCATTGCTATGAAATCTCAGATGATGCCAGGGTGGACTTTTGCTGTAGTATCCCAGGTTGTTACTAAAGTGCTGCTAAACCATTGAATCCCAAGTGAATGCTGAGCTATTTCTAGCCCATTGCAATATTATCCAAGGTGGCTGCTCTGGTTGTTTGACTCTGCTTTATGAAGGAATGAGCCAAGACACATTGAGAGACTTTTTTGTCCATGACCATGTTATAATAATGATAATGGTAATGATACACATTTTCTCTAGATTTTGAACCACTGGCCACCGTCAATACTATTTGTTTATTTCCCTATCGGCAGGATTCTATTTAATTTTTATTTAACATAGTTGCTAAGGTGTTGCTAGGCCACTGCAACATCATCCAAAGTGGTTGCTAAGATATAGCTAGGCTATTTCTACGGTATAACAAGGGATAGCTAAGGTGTTGCCAGGCTATTTTAATGTTATCCTAAGTGCTTGCTAAGGTGTTGCTAGGCCATTGCTGCTATGATAGCTACCACCTGGGATAAGATATAGCCAGGACATTGCTAAGGTATCCCAGGTGTTTGCTAGTATGTTGTTAGACCATTCCTATGTTATCTCAGGTGATTGCTAAGGTGTGGCTAGACAGTTGACATCTTGATATCCCAGGAAGTTGTCAAGGTGTGGCTAAATTCAGGAGGGGCATATCATTACATGCAACATGTCACAACGCATTTGACACTGCATGTTTCAAATGTATTATGATGTAAAGACTGTGTGAATCTACAGTTTGGGCAATTTGAGGTCCATCAGCCCCATCTCAGACAATCCATAACACTTGAACTCTACTACATAACATTGATATAAACACGCCATAAACATGTCAAGGCAGAGGTCATTTGCTGCCTTAAGTTGTCATGAAGTCATGAAGGGTAATACATAATGTATGTTGTCACTGTGTGTGTGTGTGTGTGTGTGTGTGTGTGTGTGTGTGTGTGTGTGTGTGTGTGTATATATATGCTGTTAGCTGTTAGCATTAATTACCATAACCTCTCTTAAAGCTTGCTGTATGTGACAAAACATGTTATGACATTATTAAATATCATGACATCTGTCATGACACTTACCAGTAATGGTAAGATGTCTTGAAAATTGTGACAGCATATGACATCAGCTGTGACATGTTTACGGCACGGTTATTTCATTGTTATGTAGTGGGGTCCAAATGTTCTTTTATTGCCAAATATATTCTCAGGACCTTTTGGTGGTGCTATAGTTCTTAGGTCCACAAAAGACCAAAATGCCAAAGACTAAACCTTTTTTCTTGAAAGAGAAGAAACAGCGTATTAGCCTGTTTTATAATAGTGTTGTAACATTGTTGTAACGAGTCAACTTTCATTTATTTATTATAGGCATTTTCTTTTTTTTATTTTTAAAACTAGAACACTGGCAGGTCAAAGAAAGCCCCTCAGAAAATGTAATGCCCAGAATAAAAATGATTAGTATTTAGGTTTAATGAGCAAAAACACCAAATCGTAATCCAAAAATCCCTTTCAGTTCATGCTTTTACTTGACTAAGTGAAAGAAAAAGTTTTACTTTAAAATTTCTGTGGAATTACTTGCAGATCCTTCAAATTAGTTGCAATATGCATATACATGTGTTTCTGTATCTACAGACACGCTGCAGTCAATAAAACTGACCTTTCACAAACCATGCAGAACTGTGTTGCCTTGCCTCCACTTCTGGTTCAGAAAAAGGAAAATGCATTGTTTTTTGCTGAGTAATTGCGATACAGATATGAGAGGTAGATTTTAAGCCATTTTCATGTATTGTAAGTATTACAGAGATGTTAACACCTGAAATTTTGTCAAGGTCAATAAAAGCGCAAGGTCATCAAAGCACAAAACATCTATCATCACATTTGTAAAAAGGAACTTTTGTCTGTAAACGCACTAAAGCCTAAACATCATTTACAAGGAACCTCACCTTCTGCAGCTCTAAACTGCTCTGGACTGAGTTATCAGCTAATGTGCTGATCCTGTCCTCAGGCATGCATGGAAGTAGCAGGTCTCTGCTGAAGTATACAACAACAGCCATCTTCCTCTACATCGCCATCCTGCTGCCTGCCATCGCCTTTGGCTCACTGAATGATGAAAGCACACGAGGAGAGATAGGTCTGTACTGCAGTTATGTTCACATTGTAGTCCTTATTGGTTAACTCAAATGCTTTACTAATATCAGAGTTGCATTCTGTTGACATCCGTGTTCGGTAAGTGACATACACAGAGCTGGCTCTTCCTAATAATTGACATTAGCAGCTGCTTAGGTTTATTACTGTACTTGTATGTTATCTAAGATGCTTGAGTGAGGGGAAAAAGTTCATGCTTAATCATGTCTCAAAAAAGGTCAAAACATTTATTTTGTGATATTCATTGTTATTAATTAGCCTCTAACTTTACAGTACTTCAACTACCCTCAAAATAGCTTACTATTATATAATAGTATGTAATATATACAGGTTATATTACAAAGGTTTGAATTCAATTAAGTTTGGTCATCATAAACATAAAAAATCAGCACATCCTTTGAAAAATAAATAAACATGCCATGACAGTTTTCAAGTAAAAAGACAGCTAAAACATGGATAGGACATGTGATTCAAAGCACCAAAGTCAATAAAAACTAATAGCTAAGATTAGTCGTTTAATGACTACAAACAATCCTGGTGAAGGCCTCCACACTGGCCCTGGACACATATCAAGCACAAATTCCAAATTCCGATCTAACCATTCTCATTAACGTCACAAGGCCACATACTGGCTACGTATCTGATCATAGCATGTGGCTTAAATCAGAAAAGATCAGTTTATTGCATTTACAAGCTGTGAAGTAGTCAGTGATCCCATTCACACCTGGCATTAACATACATTTTGTGTCTCAGATATTCATTGTCATCCCATCATTCAAACCACCACTGAAGGTGCTAAGGGATATTCATATAACATGTAGTGTGAGAGTTAAGGCTTCCTGACCACCTAATCGATTGCTTAGTCACAGCCGAAATGAAAGTTACTGAATACCCTCTTTGTTTATCTCTTCTCCTGTTTGTTTATACTTTGACTCTGCGGTCCTTGTGATTTTTACAAGTGCAACAGCTCATATATTTCCATGAGCAAGAACCTGGGGCAACTTTTGTCTAACAACAGTGAAAAAATGACTTGGTAAATACAAGACTAGTCCTCCAGCCACAAAATCCTATCATAAGTGTTTCCTCTTAAAGTAGGCATTGCAGACACAAGAAAATACAAGGTGCAAATGGCTGTCCACTTACTGTCCATTTGTGATCAGATCACTTGAGAGAGTTAAAGTGGAACAGCATTGATTATATTATTATTATTATTATTTCTGCAAAATTCCATCAGTGTGATGTAAGCAGAGTCATTCAAGGTGGTTTCATGTGAAACTGAATTGTAGAAAAACTTCCCAACTTGGATTTTCCTCACATTCCTTAGTATAGGAACCAGGGCAGTGATATCTATACAACAGATATGGCCATTTTATTATTAAAGTTATTATATTTAATGTTCATGGTAAAATAGTGATACATCTGAAAAAAAAAAACTTGGATATAACTTAAAATAGTCAGTGTACAGCTTGTATAGCAGTACAGATTTACTGTCATCTGAAAATAACTCAACACACAGCAATTAATGTCTAAATAGCTGGCAACACAAGTGAGTCCACCTCACAGTGAACATGGCCAAATTGTGCCCAATTGTGTCGTTCCTCCCTGGTGTCATGTGACTTGTTAGGGTTACAAGGTTCCAGGTGTGAAGGGTGAGCAGGGCTGTTAAATTTGGTGTTTTGGGTACAATTCACTCATACTGACCACTGGATATTCAACATGGCACCTCATCCAAAGAACTCTCTGAGGATGTGAGAAATAGAATTGTTGCTCTTCACAAAGATGGCCTAGGCTATAAAACACCCTGAAACTGAGCTATAGCACGGTGGCCAAGGTCATACAATGGTTTTCCAGGACAGGTTCCACTCTAGAAGTTGACTCCATGTGTTCAGCGTCACATCCAGTGGGTTGACTTAAAAAAATAGATGCATGAGTGCTGCCAGCATTACTGCAGAGGTTGAAGAAGAGGGAGCTGTCAGGGCTCAGATGCATACGACGCACAATGCATTAACTTGGTCTGCATGGCCTTCGTCCCAGAAGGAAGCCTCTTCTGAAGCTGATGCACAAGAAAGCCCGGAAACAGTTTGCTGAAGACAAGCAGTCCAAGAATATGAATTATTGGAACCATGTCCTGTGGTCTGACAAGATCAATTTGTTTGGCCCAGAGGATGTCCAGCATGTGTGGTGGTGCCCTGGCGAGGAGCACCAAGACAACTGTCTCTTGTCAAGCATGTTGGTGGTAGCATCATGGTCTGGAGCTGCATGAGTGCTGCTGGCACTGGGGAGCTGCGGTTCATTGAATGATACATGAATTCCACCATGTACTGTGACATTCTGAAGCAGAGCATGATCCCATCCCTTCAGAAACTGCGCTGCATGGCAGTTTTTCAACTCGATAACGACCTCAAACACACCTCCAAGATGACCACTTCCTTGCTGAAGGTGATGGACTAGCCAAGTATGACTCCAGACCTAAACCCAATTGAGCACCTGTGGGGCATCCTCAAGTGGAAGGAGGAGGAGCGCAAGGTGTCTAACACCCATCAGCTCCATAATGTCATCATGGAGGAGTGGAAGAGGATTCCAGTAGTAACCTGTGCAGCTCTGGTGAATTCCTTGCCCAAGAGGGTGAAGGCAGTGCTAGATAATATTGGTGGTCACAGAAAAAATATTGACACTTTGAAGACAATTTGGACAAGTTCACTGTGAGGTGGACTCACTTGTGTTGCCAGCTATTTAGACATTAATGGTAAATCTGTAAATCTATACCACTATACAAGCTGTACACTGATTATTTTGAGCTATATCCAAGTTTCATTTCTATAGTGTTGTCCCATGAAAAGATATAATAAAACATTTGCAGAAATGTGAGGGGTGTACTCACTTTTGTGAGATACTTTATATATAGTGTTATGATGTCCAGAATTTACTACTCCATAAATAGAATGAAAAAATAATAATCTAAAAATAGAATTCGGGGCCAAATCTGTAAGGGAGCTTCTAGACTCTTTAAATATCTGGTTCCTATCACCACCACTGTGAGCAATTCGGAACAGTGCATTTCACATTGAACCACTGTGAATGACATTTTATCGAGACATTTCTTTTCACATCAACATCAATGTAGTGTTCCTATGTATTTGTTTAGCTGTTAGCTCTTGTACCTGTATCTGTGAAACTGCCAGTAACTGACCGTTAAATGCTAAAAAACATATTAATATGAATAATCTTTCATATCACACCTCTTTTACAAGATCAGATTAGCAAAAGTACCTGTAAAGCTAGTCAGTATTTGGTGTGAAATCATTTCTTTTACTTCTCACAGATGTTCAGAAGACAATTGTGGGCCAGAGCATTGGAGGTGTGGTCTATTCTCTTTTCGCTGGCTCTCCTATGGTCATTCCCCTGACCACTGCACCCCTTGCCATCTTCATCAGTGGTACACTTACATAATCTTTCTCACGTTAAAAAAAGGTGTTTTCTTAGTTTTCTGCATCACTATTATATATTGCTCCGCTGTGATGTTGCAGTTATCAGAGGTATCTGTGATGACTATGACCTCGACTTTCCTGCGTTCTACGCATGCATCGGTCTGTGGAACAGCCTGTTCCTTATACTGGGAGGCGTCTTCAATGTCAGCTTATTCATGAAGCTTTTCAAACGGTCAGTGAAAAGACACATGGAGACAAATATAAGACTTGTTTACTTGTTTTTCCACCATGTTGATGTTCTTACTGCTTTGCTATAGTGTAGTATATATCACTGCTGTCTGAACAAAACCCTGTATCTCCAGTTCTCCAAACGAAATGGCACAAAATGACTTGGAAAAAGTCTTGTTCCATTGTCTTACATTAAAAGTAAGGTATGTTTTTTCCTTCTCCTGTAAAGTCATTATTTTAGATATACAAGGTTTTGTTCTGACAGCAGTGACATGTTATGTGAATCCAAATCCGTTGCATTCTATATTTGAAACTTTGAAAAGTGAAACCCGGTCTTTCTTTATTTGCACTTTTTCATAAAGATCCTTCACATAATCTCATGTCTGTTCTTGGTGTGCCTTGAACGTCTTGTTATGTCTTTGTCTGTGATTGGCTGCTTTGATAAAGGAGATGATTGGTTTCTTAGTGTATGCTATGTGCCCTCAGCTCCACAGAGGAAGTCATAGCTTTGTTCATCTCAATTGCCTTTGTGGGTGATGCTGTGAAAGGCACTATCAAAAGTAAGTTCACGTTCCTTGAAACACATCATGACAGAAGCTTTGAACATGCATTCAATAAGAAGGCCAATTAGACTAGAAAAGAGGACGTCAAACACGTTACCTGTCATCTGACTGAGTGAACGCGTTCAGGAAGACAGAGCAGGAAACACAAATGTGTAACATGCATTAACAAACTTTTTAGTGATACTTAGTTGTTTATTAACAACAATAAGGTTGGGCTTAGGTTTAGGAGTAGGTGTAGGTTTTTGCCTTTAGGTTAGGGTTAGGGTTAGGGATAGATTTAATAGGATCTTTCATGTGCAACTTGAAGTTCAGTTGCATTTAATAGATTTAATAGATATTTATTTGAATGCTAGTTAAAGACAGACTGAGCATCTATAAAGCATCTGTAGTGGACCATCCAAATAAAGTGTTACCATAAAATGTTCCATAACTTTCACAGAGGCCACATTCTAATAAAATAAAAATAAATTTTATATATATATATATATATATATATATATATATATATATATATATATATATGCATTTTCTGTACAGTTTCAGAAAAAAAGCTACTAATCTATCACTTACCTTCAAAAACATAGTTGTACCATTTTTCATACTCAAAAAACAGTTAAAATTGGCAAGTGTCTCAGAAAACAGGTCACTCACATTAGCTCTGCTTGAGGTCTTATTGGCCCTGAAGCTACATTTGCCTTGTCAAATCTTCTCCTTTTCTGTCTTTCTCAGTCTTTCATAAGTACTACCATGAACCCATGCTAGTGAACAGGAGTGCTGTGGAGGTACAGAGCTTGGCTGACCCGCTCCAGCAGCCTGAAAGCAGCAGTGCTGGTGTATCTCTGCCTGCAGTACTCATGTTGTGCACCAAGGAGCGCCCTATCCTCTGTCTACTGCTCATGCTGGGAACTCTGTGGCTTGGTTATGTTCTTTTTCTCATCAAGAGGAGGTAACTCTGGGGTGCTTCATTGTAGCCCTTACTAGGTAGGGGTGTACTGGGTTATGTCTTTACTGAGGGGATCTCAACGCTGCATAATTTTAGATTGTAGAAGTCCTAAAACAGCCTATACAAAAATAATAATTTCAGATGTTCAGAGAAGTAACAGATATTACAATAAAATAGTAAAATGTAGATATATTTGCCACGTGACCCTGTCGGAGAAGCGGCTTGGAAAATTTGCTATATGCATGATTATCCAATTTTACACTATCACAGTCTACTTGGTTTGTATTGGATGTATGTGCTGGGTTGCTAAAGGTCCGATATATATTATTATATACATATTATATACATATATATATATATATATATATATATATATATATATATATATATATATGTGTATGTATGTATGTATGTATGTATATATATATATATATATATATATAGATAGATAGATAGATAGATAGATAGATAGATAGATAGATATTATTTATATATTTATATAGTTAATGCATTTAAGGCTTAAACATATCCATATGTTTATTACTTTATGGTATGGTGTGAGACACTAACAGGATGGTATTATTTTTTGTAAACATACAGTAATGTGCAAAAATCAGAGACCACCTTTTCATTTACTTAACTAACTATCAATGGCCATTAAGTACAAGTTATTCATTTTTCAAGGTCGGGAAAATAGCAGGAAACAAGAAAATCACACAAAAGCTTCCAACACTAAGTAGCCAATGAGATATGGCTACATCTTACGTATAAAAGCTATTCCCAAAGCCCTCACTAACATTATGTTCCACTCAAAGAGTCTCAAAAAATTTATTTTAAAGTATTAGAAATGACCTTTAAATGATGTGTATCTAAAATGGTAAAAAGAGATAATCTGATGATATTACACATCAACATTTTGTGTTGGGCTGGTTTTGGCTTTAAGAAAAATGAAGGTGCTCTCTGAGTGTTACCCAGTACTGCAGCTCAACCAGAAGCCTTTAGATCCTCACATTGAATCCAGTTTCTGAAAGACCTCAGTGCTAATCTGTCTTAAAGATTCCTTTTCTTTGTGTGTGTTTACTTCAGGTGGATTTAACATTGTACTTTGGTTTTCTCCAGCCCCTTTCTCCATGCTAAAGTAAGGGAGGTGGTGTCAGACTGTGCTTTGCCCATTTCTGTGGTCATATTCTCCTTCGTGGGCTCCTATCTATTCATTGACATTGAGCGTAAGTGCTTGGTTGTCACGTTAAGCAGGTTTTAAATGATGAAATAAAATCGTTCAATTTCCGGTTATGCTGCAGAGTACACTCATATAATTCTTCAAAGCAATATGATGAACTGTTTTTAATTATTTGCCTTTTATGAAACATCTGATAATCTGAATCTGTTTTACTCCAATACTGTGCATCTTTTTGTATCTCCATTAGCCTCACCTTCTCTCACTGTAAAACTGAGCCATTTCTTTATTGTGCCTACCCACAGTTCCAGTGTTCAACTACTACAGTGGTCCTGTATTCAATGTGGCTCCTTTGAATAAGCTCACAGGCATGAACGTACTCGGTGCATGTGGCCTTGGTTTCCTCCTCGCTCTGCTCATCTTTATTGACCAGAACATTGTGATCTCCCTCACCAATGCCCCTGAGAATAGGTACACTTAAAAAAAACTGTAAAAAATTTAAGCTGTATCATATTCAAATATTATTTCTTTGTATTTATAGTCATATGTTTGCCAAAGGTTCTGAATATAGTACAAATTCTGTTTGATGTCTGTCTACCTCCTATGTAGCTACAATTTGGCTTTCTCTAAGATCACTGAGCTGTCACACATTCTGGCAGTGTCAGTTTTGTGCAGACAGTTACAGGATGCAGTGAGCGTCAATGTGTGTGTGTGTGTGTGTGTGTGTGTGTGTGTGTGTGTGTGTGTGTGTGTGTGTGTGTGTTTCAGATTGCTGAAAGGAACGGCATACCACTGGGATCTCATGCTCTCTGGATTTATCAACATCTTGATGTCGGTGCTGGGGTTGCCATGGATGCATGCAGCTTTCCCCCACTCCACACTGCATGTCCGTCAGCTGGCTAAGGTTGAGCAGCGTGTGGAGCAGGGACACCTCTATGAAACGTAAGTCACTCAGCAGTGGATGCCTTTTAAGAGTACACAGAGCATAGGAGTGCTGAAAGAGGGCATTGCATCAAATTATATGACAATCCATGGCTGCCCTCAGGGAACAAGCAGATACTAATGTATAGTTAGGGACAGTGTCCATTAATAAACAGTACTATAACTGTAAATGAGACAGAATTAGCCCAAAAGGCCAGGTCTGGATGCTAAGCTGCATCTTAAAATAGCTTACAACCCCAATTCCAATGAAGTTGGGATGTTGTGTAAAACATAAATAAAAACAGAATACAATGATTTGCAAATCCTTTTTAACCTATATTCAATTGAATACACTACAAATACAAGATATTTAATGTTCAAACGGATAAACTGATAAATATTCACTCATTTTGATGCCTGCAACACATTCCAAAGTTGGGACAGGGGCAACAAAAGACTGGGAAAGTTGAGGAATGCTTAAAAAAAACATGTTTGGAACATTCCACAGGTGAACAGGTTAATTGGAAACAGGTGAGTGTCATGATTGGGTATAAAGGGAGCATCCCTGAAAGGCTCAGTCGTTCACAAGCAAGGACGGGGCGAGGTTCACCACTTTGTGAACAACTATGTGAGCAAATAGTCCAACAGTTTAAGAACAACGTTTCTCAACATGCAATTGCAAGGAATTTAGGGATTTCATCATCTACAGTCCATAATATCATCAAAAGATTCAGAGAATCTGGAGAAATCTCTGCAAGTAAGCAGCAAGGCAGAAAACCAACATTGAATGCCCGTGACCTTCGATCCCTCAGGCAGCACTACATTAAAAACCGACATCATTCTGTAACGGATATTCCCACATGGGCTCAGGAACACTTCAGAAAACCACTGTCAGTGAACACAGCTCGTCGCTTCATCTACAACTGCAAGTTAAAACTCTGCCATGCAAAGCGAAAGTCAAATATCAACAACACCCAGAAACGCCGCCGGCTTCTCTGGGCCCGAGCTCATCTGAGATGGACTGACGCAAAGTGGAAAAGTGTCCTGTGGTCTGACGAGTCCACATTTCAAGTTGTTTTTGGAAATCATGGACGTTGTGTCCTCCGGGCCAAAGAGGAAAAGGACTGTCCGGATTGTTATCAGCACAAAGTTCAAAAGCCAGCATCTCTGATGGTATGGGGGTGTGTTAGTGCCCATGGCATGGGTAACTTGCACATCTGTGAAGGCACCATTAATGCTGAAAGGTACATACAGGTTTTGGAGCAACATATGCTGCCATCCAAACAACGTCTTTTTCAGGGACGTCCTGCTTATTTCAGCAAGACAATGCCAAGCCACATTCTGCACGTGTTACAACAGCGTGGCTTCATAGTAAAAGAGTGCGGGTACTAGACTGGCCTGCCTGCAGTCCAGACCTGTCTCCCATTGAAAATGTGTGGCGCATTATGAAGCGCAAAATACGACAACGGAGACCCCGGACTGTTGAGCAACTGAAGTTGTACATCAAGCAAGAATGGGAAAGAATTCCACCTACAAAGCTTCAACAATTAGTGTCCTCAGTTCCCAAACGCTTATTGAGTGGTGTTAAAAGGAAAGGTGATGTAACACAGTGGTAAACATGCCCCTGTCCCTACTTCTTTGGAATGTGTTGCAGGCATCAAATTCAAAATGAGTGAATATTTGCAAAAAACAAAGTTTATCCGTTTGAACATATATATGAACATATATGAATATATTGTCTTTGTAGTGTATTCAGTTGAATATAGGTTGAAAAGGATTTGCAATTCATTGTATTTTGTTTTTATTTATGTTTTACACAACATCCCAACTTCATTGGACTTGTGGTTGTATGTTACATGTTATTACTGTTATAGGGCATATGTCATATAACACAATACAATATATATATTATGTTACATATATATATATATATATATATATATATATATATATATATATATAATGATATAAAATAGCATAAACAGCCATTACAATCAAGGATATGCATCCTGCAGCAGGGCACATAAGCATGAATCAATCCAGCCCATGTAACTATTAATAATGTTCATATAATGCTCAAATATCATAAGTAGTTTGGCATCATATGTGAAAATTTCTATGAAACTATGATTCACAAGTAGAACCAGAAACAAAAGAAACTAGGAACAAGGGATACAACACTAATACAGCACTATTCAAACTGGAGCAATTTTACCAGAGAATGTTCTTTGAATTGGACTAAAAGATTCAAATAGGATAATGTATCTGTGTAATTTCTCCAAATTATACATCATAGCCTGGAATTTCATGTCTTTTTTATTTTACGCAAAAGGTGCCATACTCAATAACAATAACAACACCATACACTGCCGTTTAATTTATAATCAGTTTAATAATATGATCAGTTACTGGAGGAGTAAAATAGCTTAGCAATATATTAGCCAGGATGTTAATTCTGCACAACTAAAGCAGTTTTGGATGTAGAAAGGTTTAGTACATTGTCTTCACATCTCCTATGAGAAATAACTGTTCGCTCACAATGGCAAGTGTAATGGCTTTTTTCACATACTATTACAATCATAATGAATGGAATAACTTAACCATGTGCCTTCAGGATTGTCAGTGTGAAGGAGACTCGTCTGACATCACTGGCTGCAAACGCCCTGATAGGTTTGTCTGTGTGCCTGCTGCCTGTGCCGCTGCAGTGGATTCCTAAACCCGTCCTCTACGGCCTCTTCCTCTACATCGCTCTCACCTCCATCGAAGGCAACCAGATGTGCGACCGGATTGCCCTGCTGCTCAAAGAACAAGTGGGTGCTGAAGGATGAATGAGACATCTACATTATAAAAAGGCCTTAATTCATCTTAAAACTTTCAGTGCACACAGCCGTTTTGGCTCAGTGAAAAGCGCAAATGTGTCATATTCACTGAAGCTATTTGAATGGTTGGTAACACTTTATTCTGAAGGTCCTCAGTAGAAGCTTTCTCGTCCTTAACTGACATTCAACTAGATCATTATAGGCAATACTTTTCTGGTACTGAAGAGCATTGATATAAAACTCACATATAATAGAACCCAATGGACAGTGGTTTCAGGTCCAGGTGCTTGTTTTGAATGTCTTTTTTCTGTTCTTTTTAAGTAAATGAGTTCACGTTAGCTTGTTAATACTGTGAGGTAATCTACAGGGAACCATCAAAATAAAGTGCGACCAAATGCCTCGTTATGTAATGCGTTAATAATGAAAAATATGTTTGCCATGCAGAGGTTATTCTGTAATTCCTCAGCCAATAGTTACATATGCTATTTAAGTAAACTAGTGCAGTCATTCCCCCCATGCTGTAAATTAGGAGCACAGAGAATTCATTTGAGTTTATGTACAAATCTTAAGACCCTTCTCTCTCGCTGTCGCTCTCTTTCTCTCGTCTTATTTCCTAGACTTCATATCCACCCACACACTACATTCGGCGAGTGCCTCAGAGGAAAGTTCACTACTTCACAGGTCTACAACTGATCCAGCTGATCACCCTGTGTGCCTTTGGGATGTACCCTTTGCCGTATATGAAGATGATCTTCCCCCTGCTCATGATCCTCCTCATTCCTGTCAGGTATTAAACGATATTCCTCAATTATATTGCACTGATTCCTTATGTAACACATAGTCATGGTTTTAAAATCTGATTGGCTGAGACGCTGAAGACGTTTGAAGACGCTGTAAAACATTTCATAAACACATACATATGACCATACACACATCTTCTAAACCGCTTATCCTTCTGGGTCATGGGGGGAGCTGGAGCCTATTATATGACCAGACATACTGACTTATGTATTGATGTGGCAAGATATTAAAAACGTATTTCGTACAGCAACCACAGCCTGATAACAACAATCATTGCTTGGTGTAAGAATTTACTATTATGAGGATTACTGGCAATACGTTACGATATTTATTGAACATCATTGCATATAAGGGCTGAGATTACTCCCAGTCTTTGTTTCACCTCATTTACACTCACAGCAGTGAATTGCCTTGTAAACAAGCCTCACGCTGGTGTGCGGCTACACGAGAAAACACCTTCTTAAACAGTATTTTTCATCATGCTTGGTTGTTGTGAAGTGATTTTTCATGGATAAAAAAGTAGATGGAATTTATAATGCACTCTGATATGCCTCTCACTAAGAAGATACAATGACGAAGAGCTCACCTTACTTTCCAGCCAGTGCGACTCAGGTGCTAGGAAAAAAAGGCAGCTGCTAAAAACAATTAAACACCAGCTCACAGCTGAAGCTCTGCAGCAGCACTGTGTGTACGTGTGCTGGAATTTAAGTTTCTGCCTCAGATCAGAGCTTGTAACTCACTAAATCATCAGGCTTTGGCCCTCACTGTTCAACGTCATCAGATTAGATCTGCATGGCTGCATCACTGCAAGCATATTAAAGATGCTAATGAGAGAGCATTTCAGCTAATGCCACTTTCATATTTGATATTGACACCAAAATCTTCACATTTGCAGAATTCTGCATTAATTACTTTGAAAGATATTCTCCTTTTGTTTAAATGACAGTGAATTTATATATTTTTCTGAACGTGTGCATTTTGCCATGAATTTTGGCTGACTTATGAGCACAATCTGCTGATGCCTGCATCTGAAGGGGCCTTTCTCCAGAAGTTCACAGAAATTCTGCTTTATCCCATTTACAGCCTAGATGAATGACAAATTTTCACAGCCCGCATGTTTACATGTCCGGAGTCGACTGGAAATTTAGATTAGGCAATGCACTCATTCAGGTTTTAGCAGGCTGAATATTGTCCACAAGAGGGCGCCATTAGGAGTTAATTAGCGTTCAACGCTTCTTAAGAACAGGGCTTCACAGCAATGACACTATATATATATCCTTGTTTCGTTTTCAGTCTCTAAAATTGGACTTCAGGCTTCAAGCTTTGTCAGCCCCCCTCTGAAACAAATAGAAACTGTCCTAAATGCACTGAATGTTACAGTGAACATTGTGGTTTTAAGTAAAACAACATGAAATATAAAATATGCCATTACTTTTGCACACATTTCATGGTTTTGTTTTTCATAGTATGTTACATTTGAGCAAATAACAGTAATTGTGCATTTAAAAATGTGGTCTTTGTAGAGAGTATGCTGAATTATTTTCCCTTAAAAATCAACAAAACATGTAAACTTGACCAAACACTTGCACATGACTGTATGTATCCTAATAACAGGAGGCAAAAACACACATGGCTTACTGTTTTATTATGCCACTCTTGGAATCTGTATGCGTAGCACAGCGAGACTAACTAATATTCTTGAGTGGGCAGTGTGTTCTTTGTTGTACTGTGTCAAACAGTAAAATAATATTCATGATGTCTCATGCTGGGTCGTGACTCATGTTGCATGCTGAGGGTGATTTAGTACAGAGTTCTGTTCTGATGCTTTCTTCATCTTCCTTTTAGGAAGATTTTGCTGCCAAAGATCATTGAAGCAAAGTACTTGGACATCATAGATGCTCAACACATGTAATGAGTAAGACACTTATCCAAGAGTTGTAAACACAGCAGGAAATATGTCTTGGAAAGAAAGCAGAAGCAGAACTGAGCGACATTAATGCTGTTAATAAACCTCTCTGACCTTTTTCTGTATCATTGTTGTCATAAATAAGTGAGACTTTTTAATCCCACAAACAGGGAAATTTCATATATGTCATATAACAACATATAACAGTCTTTTACATTGTTTGAACATTTAATGGCAAATGGACCAATAAAAAGATCCCAAATTACTTGGATTAAAAAAATTGCTGCACCTGTAAAGTTACCATTTCAGAGATAAGAGGTTTTGTTAGAACAACAGTGATATGCAGTCCCCTTTGGTGAACTACACTGGTGTTTTTGTAAGTGACTTCTTATTCTGTGTTTCCACATAATGGATTTCTATATTAATCTGACCAATTGATTTATTTCTTCCTCAGTTTCCTTTAAGGCAATCATCTGAGTTCATTCCAATCGATGGCCTTAACTCAGCTGAGTCAAATGCCTTACAAATGAATAATGGTCCATTTATTGTAATGAAGTGAACAGTGCAGGGTTCTGATATTCTTCTTCCAACATGTCACTCAGGGGATATGTGTTGTTCTTTTTTCTTTAGTTTGGTTTTGGTTTCCTTTTCATCCACCAGAAAAGCCAGTGTGAAACTGAATAAAGATGTGTAATTTGGTTACCTTGTGTGGAACTAGGCTCTTTCACGTTTTCATGTTTTAAATCATACCTTCAAATTCCAACATACTTTTCAATTTCCTAGGCAGGACCGTTGACATGAGAAAAACCTCCCTCTAGGGCTTATGGAAGTCCTAGATACGTAACTGATTGTGAATAGATAATATTCATCTGACTCCGACTTCATGCCACCGCCATATTTTTGATAAACCACCATTCTATACATTGTTGACAGCAGCGCTCATAGAGCCACCATTCATACAGCATTACTTAATAAAGTATCCTGACAGATAAAATATAGCTATAATGTGTTGCATTCATAATTGCAGTAACAACAGCAACTGAAAGCAATTGCTGTAAACTTTTATAGCATCCTGGCTGCCTGGCGTTGTGAGGACAAAGAGGCTGAAGAACTGAACGAGTGAAGGAGAAATCTTTGGATAGTGAGGATAATCTTTCAGCCACCTTTCAGCCCTTACCAAAGTCTGCTCTCATTAGTCTGTCACAGTCAGATGAAGGGTGAATTCTGTAGTTTAGATATTTGTGTTGAGAATTGTTTATGATAGATAATTGACACTGATTGATGATCGACTAATGTAGTCTTTACATTAGCTAGAAAATGCAGTTGACAGCATGTCAGAACATTAGCAGGGCTCATGTAATGTAATGTAATTAGCAGGGCTCATGTAATGTAATGCCAAGCTGACACAATCAAACATATGTAGATGTGTAGCTATTGCTCACTTTTTGCAATCTCTGTGATGTTTGATGGCATAAAAAAACAGAATATTGCTGACCTTTCCACCAAATAAGTACATGATTCTGGCCATTTTTATGCATCTAGCTCCTATAATATGTATGCTGATGTAATTACAGATGTTTGGATACATTATCACAGGGCAATAACACAATCAGGACTCAGATATAATTTACAGATTTGATATGCAGCAGCACCTTTAATCAAACTGACTTGAGCTTGATATCTTGAATTGGAAGCCATAGCTGGTGTTGACTGCTTATATACATTGTGTTGACAGAATGTCAACAATATGGCCAATGGAATACTTTATTTTTTTTGTGAATACTGTCTATACAGGCAGCAACCTTGTCTCAGGGTTTGTTAAAAATGGAAAACAGTGGCAACAGCTCTATACGAGGCCTCTTTACTGGAGTCATTAAAAACTGCTACGAAGTAAAATGTATGCTAAAAGGTCTGTCACAAGTTTCAAGGCAAATATGGAATATTGAGTAGAAATTTTAGATGTCTGTGTTTAACCCCTTAACAAGCCATGAGCCCGCTGGCTGGCCTAATGACTTATTACACACTTCCACAACCCATTATTTTATATAGCTAACCCTAACCCTAACCCTAACCTAACCCTGAATTGAATTCCTAGCTCTATTAGTCATAGTTCACTACTGGTTTAAACAAAGGAAACTTTAAAATGTGCATTCAAATCCAACAAACTGCTGAACCTACACCTCTTAGACTCTGACTGGGATATAGATGGTATAAAAGTAATAGACAGAGTTCAATCAGAATAGAATCAAAGACTGGAAGAAGAAAAAAGGTTGAAGGTGGTGAGCACATTTCATAAGTGTTCTACGTAGTCTGTAGGCTCTATAAAGTGCATGTATTCAGCAGTCATAAAGTGGTGATCCAGAGAAAAGGCTAAAAGATATGGATTTGTGCCTGTTAGATGAACTGCCCTCTTGCACTTAAACCTGGCCTGCCTATGTATTACACGCTTTATTCATCAACTTCCACTCTCAGAGTCCCCTCTCTTGTTACTCCAGCGCTCTGTTGGCATTTGTGCAGCGTGGAATGGTGCAATGGTGCAACGTCCACACTGGCTCACATGGAAAGTTTTGTATCCTAGCAACACATGCTCAAGCAGCGGTGATGGGTTTCAGAACAGGATGGTGAAGAGGCTCACACAGAATGAGCTGATGAGTTGTTTATACATAATCAGAGATGGTTTGGAAAGATACTGAGCTTGTAGGGGAGCAGTAGAGGGTCAACCACCTGTCTGCTCTGATGAAGGGCAGGTCTAATTATTTTCCATTCCGATTTTGTTGTCCAAATCAGTGACACAGGCTTGGTTTGTAATCAGTGTAATGTGCCTTCTGATATTTTGCAGAGAGAGCGAGCGAGAGAGATACTTAATAGGGGCTGATTTCAGTGGCGCAAAACTAAAATTTTATATCCTGATTGCATGAACATGACTTGACGACGACCTGAACGAGGAATTGTAAGTCAAAATTTCCCTTTATGAAACAGATCTGGGAATGGGTAGTCTGGCACACCACAACAGAAGAGGATGTGGTTAACCTACTGAAAATATTCACATTTAAATTATAAGCACAATTTTGGTTGATATTTCTTCCAAATCACACAGCGCTACTGTTGATTTTCAGCTAACTTTTATAAGGATGTTATTTAAACTAATGTATCGCTGTTGTCAGAAGAAAACCTTGTATCTCCAAAATGGTAACTTTACAGGAGAAGGAAAAAACCTACTTTACTTTTAATGTAAATGGAATGGAACCAGAATTTTTTCCAAGTCATTTTGGGCCATTTATTTCCATTCATCATGATAATTAGATATAATGTAAAGGACAACCGGTATTTTCAAATTATGTCAAAAACTGAACACCGTCAAAAATGGAGATAAAAGGTTTTGTTCCAACAACAGCAATATAATACATCGGCTCAACACTTACCAGCCATTTTATTAGAAACCATGATGTTTCAGTCATTTTTCCAAGTGAAATTATTTCAATATATTCACAAATATTTTAGCTTGTTTAAAGAAATTTGCAAAATTGTGAGTATATGTAGTGAGATAGTAAAGCTTGTATGAGATGGCAGTGTGGAGTTTCATTCCATCGTTATACCTGCAAGAGTCCTTAGGCGAGGCTCCTAAAACTATGTTCACCAACCTCCTGTAACATGGTTACATTGTCATTGTCACTGCATAAGAGCATCTGCCATATACATGTAAATGTTGCTTATAGATATATAGATAGATACATACATACATACATGCTCCATTCATCCTGAAGGAAATTTAGCAGCCAGTAGATGCCACACAACACAGGACAGCTATACTAATAAGATTACAAAGTAAAAAAAAGAATATATACAAAAAACCCAGGCATACACTATATTTCCTAAAGTAGTTGCTCATCTGTCTTCACACACATATGAACTTGAGTGACATCTCATTTTTAATCCATAGGGTTTAATATGATGTTGGCCCACCCTTTGCAGCTATAACAGCTTTAACTCTTCTGGGAAGGCTATCCACAAGATTTAGGAGTGTGTTTATGGGAATTTCTGACAGAAGCACATTTGTGAGGTCAGACACTGATGTTGGACGAGAAGGTCTGGCTCGCAGTCTCCGCTCTAATTCATCCCAAAGGTGTTCTATCAGGTTGAGGTCAGGACTCTGTGCAGGCCAGTCAAGTTCTTCCACACCAAACTCACTCATCCGTGTCTTTATGAACCTGTTTTGTGCACTGGGTCACAGTCATGTTGGAACAGGAAGGGGCCATCCCCAAATGGAAGCATGAAATTGTCCAAAATATCTTGGACTGCTGAAGCATTAAGAGTTCTTTTCACTGGATCTAATGGGCTGAGCCCAACTGCTGAAAAACAGCCCCACACCATGATCCCCCCTCCACCAAAATTTACAGTTGGCACAATGCAGTCAGATAAGTACCTTTCTCCTGGCAACCACCAAACCCAGACTCATCCACTGGATTGCCAGACGGAGGAGTGTGATTTGTCACTACACTACACTAGAGTTCAGCTGTGGTGCTTTACACGACTGCATTCAACGCTGTGGTGATGCAAGGCTTGGATGCAGCTGCTCGGCCATGGAAACCCATTCCATGAAGCTTTCTACGCTGTTCTTGACCCCGCTCTGCCACTTTACCTGGCCTACCACTTCATGGCTGAGTTGCTGTCGTTCCCAATCACTTCCACTTTGTTATAATACCACTGACAGTTGACTGTGGAATATTTAATAGCAAGGATATTTCATGACTGGCCTTGTTGAACAGGTGGCATCCTATAACGATACCATGCTGGAGTTCACTGAGCTCCTGAGAGCGACTCATTCATTTACAAATGTTTGTAGAAGCAGTCTGCAGGCCTAGGTGTTTGGTTTTATACACCTGTTGCCGTGGAAGTGATTGGAACACCTGAATTCAATGATTTGGATGAGTGGTATGAATACTTTTGGAAATATAGTGTATATACAACTACAAATATACAAAAATATGCCACACCTAATCTTTTTAGATCTTATATCTAAATAATCTATTAAATCTAAATCTTATAGATCATCTGTTTATGCACGCTTGTGGGTTAGCTATCCACTATCCCCTCCTCAATGGTCAGTTTCTGACTGCAAAGTTGCTCTTGGTTGGATGTTTTTGGATGATGAATCTGGCAGTTATATTTGTGTGTACAAACCCCCTCAGCAAAACTGCTGTGTCTGATAATACAAGCACCACTGTCATTGCTGAGCTAAGAATGATCCACCGCCCAAATAACATTCCATCAACAGTGGTCCTGTGGTGAGAAACTGACCAGTGATAAATGGGGTAGAGGCTGACACACTGTGCCTGTAAACAGATGGGCACTAAAGTCTGCAATTATACTTAATGGGCCTGTAAGGTAGGTTGTTTTCAAGGCCAAGGTAGGAGTTTCTAATAAAGTGGCCAATGAGTTGATGTACAAAGCAGATGTTTCTAATAAAGTGGACAGTGAGTGGAAGTACAATGTGTTTCTAATAAATCAGCCAGTGAGTAGAGGTACAAGGTAGCTGTTTCTAATAAAGTGGTTGTTAAGCATATTATGCATGCAGTGACCCACCACTGAATGTAGTACTGTTAGAATTGGCAGGGCATGTCACACATGTGATGGACATCTTGATCTTTATCTGTATTTGGCAAAGATGATGGAAATAGGAAGAAGAGGAGAAGAAGAAGATTGAGAGCGAGTCAAAGAGAGAGAGAGAAGGGGAGAGAGAAAGGGAGGTGGGGCGATCACTGATGATTACCATGACCCTGTATTTGCCCCCTCCTCCCCAGAGTTGGCCCTCATTTATTTCTTCCTTCTACATCTTTCATTTCTAATTTCACCCTAATTCACAGTTTTCCAGCAAATGTGCAAAATGACATTTTAAATGATTTCAAAAAGCATCCTTTTTCATTATTATTATTCCCAGCTGAGAAACATCACACAGCCGTTATATTCTCTATCTTCATTATGTCTTTAGGGGCCATTAGATCGTTCCATTACACGTTCTCCATTTATCTGCAGGAGAGCATGTTACCATCATATCCTGATCTCAGAACAGTCATCAGCAATGTGATCTCTACTGTCTGCCACACAGATTTTGCTCCTCAGTCAAGTCATTTGTTTTGGTAAAACTAATATAATTGTGTTGAATATGAACAGAAAGCAAGTGATGTATGTATCTAGTATTGTGTATTAGCACATCACAAAGCCAATAGTGACACTTAATAATGCTTTCTTTTACAGTACCTTACATTTTAGGTATTTTAGGACTAGGTAATTATTTTAGGAAACATGATGGCAGGTTTTAAGGCAGACTTATTCAATTTCACTGAAATTTCTAACAGGTTTTAAGTATTAATAGGCTAAGTGTAGCGTAACGTGCTGAAGTGCTGTGTGATTATATTAAGTAAAAAGGACAGAATAGTTATATGATGTAAAACAGTTATATGTGAATAAAGTTTAATGAGTCTTACATAGTATGTGCTAGTTTATCTGTAATGAATACATTAATCTGGGCTGTAAACTAATGCATTGATTCTAAATGCACATTTGTGGGGGGGGTTATCATTTAGTTCAGAAAATTATAGTTGTATTTTGTCATTTTTATCATTTTACACCATTTAATTTACCTGGTAATTTACTCATGTAAGGTTTCTGCAAAATTTAGTGCATGTTTATAGTGCCCACCTTGTTATTCCAATTAATTATGAGGTCTTTTACATCCTTTTATCTGTTTAATAACTAAAACCTGTTAGTCATTTCAATGTTGTTGTTTAGACTTCCTTGACACTATCATTTCAACTAAAATAAGTACACAGTGTTGTGGAGTTTGTACCTCAACTCATTTACATTTACATATACAGCATTTATCAGATGCTCTTATCCAGAGCGACTTACAAGAAGTGCTTTGTCTATCTAGAGAAAGTATCTTTGCTAGTTACCAGTAGGTTAGAGAGAAAGACAGTCCTGAGCTCAGATACTGCTAGAAACAAAAGTCAGGTGTGTGTTTTCTGTGCCATGCAGCGCCATGCAATACAATACAGTAAACTCAATTAATATCTAGAACCTTTTAGGCATTTGACTATAATTTAGTTCTTGCAAACATTCTTGCAACTTGCCATCATGTTACCCAAAACATAGAACTAAAGGAGGTTGTAAAGCGCTTATAAAAAATAAAGGTTTTTAAATGGTTCTTGGCTTAGAGGCCTAGTTCTATGAATAATTGGTTACTATACAACCATTATATTATATAGAGGTCATTTGAACTTTAAAAAGTCACACATCTCCTTTACAAAAATGTTCAGTTACATGTCATTCATAATTTGAATACATTTTGATAAATTATCAGCATTTGACTTCACGAATCATGCACATTATTTAATTTAGCACATTGGTGCCCCATTATAAGAATATGGACACCAGGTTGGAGACTTGCATTAATCTATGAGCAATTTCATGTCAAATTCACAATCAATGAATCATTCCTTAGAGGATTCCCCAGTGCAACATGGGGCGGTTTTATATGTTTTGTACAGAAATGTTGGATCATTATGCACTATATACATGCAACTTTATTATTATTATTATTATTATTATTATTATTATTATTATTATATGAAACTATACTACTTAATATTAGACGAAAATCATTTGAAACCTGTTTATGTTCTATTATAACAACAGTATTTTTTCCAGTTGATTATTACGATTTATTTATTTACATATTAATGAGAGCACAGGAGAACATGAACAGCCAGTGCCACACTCTCCAGTAAAGCATGCATCTACTCTTGAGCACAACATGCACTCTATTGAAGATGACACCGTTAAAATATAACTGTCCATCGACTCGGAGTTCGTTCTCAAAGCCGTCCCAGGCCCCTCACTGCCAAGTGTGAGCATTTTAAACAAAAAGAACTTGTTAAAAGCAAAGTATGAGAGTTAATAGCAACACCTTGCAGTCTTAATGACCATTTCCCTCAGGAGATCAGCGTTAAGATATTATACCCCATAATGAAGGAACACAGAATGTCTGGAAACCGGGTCTCTGTGGTTCTCTAAGTCTAAGTCTTTACTTCACCGTGGCTCATCTGAAAGCTGCAGCACGAACCAGGAAGGAACAAGACATGAATAGTTTAGCGTCTTTTGTCTCATTTATTATACTCCGCTCAGACTGTGACTTGAGTGAGACCCCCCCCCCCCCCATAACAATAATCCATAATATGTACAATATTTACAGGCAAAAAGAAAAAAAAGCCAAATATGCTTGCTCTCAAAAAAAAAAACGGAATTCTGGACCTGGACGGTGCCAAAGGAAAGAAAATCAAAACATACAAACAAAAACTACCCTAGCTCTTTGATTGGATTCCTCACCTAGCGGCACAAAGAAAAGAACGAACTACACTAGTCTTCCCTATCGCATAACATAAATACACGGGTTGGCGCCTGCCCCTTGCCTAAGGTGTCTATACATTGGGCTGCTACGTGATGTGAACTGTATGAGCCTGCCCATCTACCCTGTCCAGAACCCCAAGAAAAAGCTTTGAAAGCCTCTTGACAAACAGGTGACCAACTGAAAGAGGTTGAGGGGCTCAATAAAGCAGTCAGGGGTTCAGCCACAGTAGAAAAATGAAATAAAAAGGCCTACATGCACACACACGTGCCGGGTAGAAGGAGAAGAGGTAGACCTCAGAGAAGGTTTAAGGATGTAGTGAAGGTGGACATGGAGATGGTTTGTGTAAAAGTAGAGGAGGCAGTGGATAGGGCAAGATGGAGGCAGATGATCCGCTGTGGCGACCCCTAAAGGGAGCAGCCGAAAGAAGAAGAAGACATGCGCGCACACACACACACACACACACACACACACACATCTACATGCCCGTCCTTACTACATGTTTTTTGTTATATGTTGTCTGTGTGCTTGTCTTAAATAAGTTAATTGTTTATACATCTGATGTTCTTTCAAGCATGAGCATCATGCAGTACAGTCCAGGATTTAGCTCTCCAGCCAAAACTACAAAAATTCTAAATCACCTGAATAACTTAAACTCTGCCTTATTTCTCTTCAAGAAACACACTTTACAGAGGCAGAGTCTCGGAAACTGACAGCAAAATGGATTAGCCAGTCCTATCATTCCACGTATAACTCCAAACAATGTGGAATATCCATTTTAATCAGGACAAAAATACACTTTGTTAACAGCTGAACTTTGATAGATGCAGACGGCCGTTACATTATTATTAATGGAGCCATAGGGAAGGACAGTCTAACCTTCACTAATATTTATGGTCCTAATACATACTCTCCACATTCTTCCATTCACTTTTCTCAGAAATATCTAAATTTCCTAATTCCTCCCTTATTCTTGGTGAGGATTTTAATACAGTCTGACATGCATGTGTGGCTCACTCATCATCAGCACAAACTAGTACAATCAGTCACTCAACTTCTTTGCTCAAACAGTGCATGTCAGATTATGGACTGGTGGATATTTGGAGATCACGGAAGCCTAACAGCAAAGAATATACATATTACTCCCCACACCATAAGTCATACTCTCGCATAGACTATTTCCCAACTAATAATTCCATTTAACACAGAATAATTGACTCTGACATTAACAGTATCATCATCTAAGATCATGCTCCTATTAACATTTCTTTTCCTGTAGAACATAAAGCTTTACTCCCTCCATGATGGCGCTTTGACACCTCTATACTTAAAGATGAAGAATTTGAAAGACATTTCGAACAGGAATGGAGAGAGTTTATTCAGATTAATGAGTACCCAGCAATCACAGCTTGTACACCATGGGAAAGAGCTAAAGCTGTGATGAGAGTAAAAATAATCTCATATTGTTCTGGTAAAAAGAAGGAAGAGCTCAAAAAAGAACAGCATTTGCAGAATGAGGTGAAGAGAGTGGACCAGCTCGCATCTCAGTCACCTACTGAAGCAATTCTTAAGGAACTTCTCAAAACTAGACGTGAACTTAACAGCATACTGGATAAAAAGACTTGAATATACCATGCTTAGACTTAGACAACAGCACTTTGAGTTTGCAAACAGAACCAAAAAATTCTTAGCAAATCAATTACAGCAAAAAAAAAAGAGAAATCAGTGATCACCTCAATTCAAGACACCTCTGGTAATCTCATTCAAGATCCTTTAGCATTTAACGATTCATTTAGATCATTCTTTGCAAATCTCTATTCCTCCAATAAGAAAACATCATCAGAAGACATAGACCTTTTTTTGAGGAGTATCTCTCTTCCTAAATTAACCAAAAAAACAGGCACAATCGTGAGACAAACCCTTCTCCACTGCAGAAATGACTAAAGTTCTACCAAATGCCAAATCAGAAATCACCTGGACCAGATGGCTTCCCACCAGAATTTTATAAACATTATTGGTCGCTTATCTCGCATTTGTTTTCAAAACTAATTTCAGAAATTTTTCAGAAAGCAGTTATACCCCAACACAGCTCTCGTTATACTGATTCTAAAACCAAATAAAAATGTTACTGACTGTTCTAATTATTGGCCCATTTTATTAATTAATTCTGACATAATAATTATCAGTAAAGCATTATCCATTAGACTGGAGTCTGATATCACCTCACTAATAAGATCAGACTGGATTTATCAAGGGGAGACACTCCTCAGAAAACACGAAGACTTTTTAATATCATAAACAAGTACAGCAGCAACATACCAACTAAGACCCCATTTATAACAGCTTCTTTTGGATGCTGAGAAGGCTTCTGATAGAGTGGAATGGTCCTTTCTCTTTGCCTCCCTCAAACACTTTGGTATCAGTCCATATTTCATAAACTGGATAAAAACTCTGTATAATTCACCAACTGCTTCGATCTTCACCAATGGACATGTATCCAAACCACTTACATTACAACAAGGAACTACGCAAGGTTGTTGCTTATCTCCTTCATTGTTCACACGTTTTATTGAACCCCTGGCTGCCTCCATTCGACAGTGTGATAATATCTTAGGCATTCAATCTAAAGCATACCACCATAAAAACAGTTTATTTGTGGATTATATTTTATTATACATTTCCAACCCATTGGTGGCACTCCAAATCAGTCCATAATATAATCAACAATTATAGCAGGGTGTCTGGCCACCCCATCAATCGGTCAAAATCCAAGATTCTGCCTCTAGGCGGGATTGATTGGGATGCTCAGGTCCAGGACATACCATTTAAATGTGCAGCACAGTCTATTAAGTATCTTGGCATTCACATCTCTCCAAACCTCATAGATCTTTATAAACTCAACTATGTTCCACTACTACTCGAAATACAAGCTAACCGAAAAAGATGGAACAAACTTCCTTTATCTCTATTAAGACGAATCTCTACAATCAAAATGAACATTCACCCCAAAGTCAATTATCTATTCTCCATGATCCCTATCACACCCCCTACTTGCTGGTTCTCCTCTCTTGACAAAGCAGTTACAAAATTTTACTGGAAACATACAAATGCTACAATTAAATTATCTACACTCCAAAAACCTAAACATTTGGGGGGTCTTGGTGCCCCAAATTTTTATTATTATTTCTTATCATTTCAGCTGCTCCATATCCGACACTGAACAAGTAACACCAACCAACCATGGTTAGATATTGAAAAGAACTTGGACATTAACAGTATATCATTCATACATAAAACTAACAATGCAAAAAAATACAATACAATAAATACTACCCTAACTGCTTGGTGGAAAGCTAATGAAATACCCAATTACAGTTTCTACTCTTCCAAAAATCCCCCATTATGGAATAATCCCATGTTTCTAATTAACAATAAACCTTTCTCATTCTCTGCTTGGAGTCAGAGAGGAGTAACTAGCCTTGGACATATTATACACCATTGATTTGATCATGACCTTTGACAGGGTTAAGGAAAAACACAACTTGCCAGGTCACTGTCATTTTCGGTACAGACAAATAAAAGGTGTTCACAATAAAACAATCAAATCTTGCAGGTCTCCAAATCATGCCTCAGCTCTCTGTTCAAAGCTACTCAGTCTGAATCCATATAAACTAACATCACAAATATATGCACTGTTGATAATGAAAGATAGTACAATATCCCCCCCAATTCAGAAATGCTCAGCAGACATAGAAAAGGCTTCTGATGTCAACTGGCAGGTTGTATGTAATAATAGAATCACAGAATCACAGAATTCCTATTACAACTGACAAACTGCAACCACAGTACAACAAACGCCCTCACCGTCCAGATCTAACAGATAATTATTGTCATGCAATCTGGAATTGCCCTCATATTCAAGATTTCTGGTCGAAGGTCATGGGCAAATGATCTGAGATCCTGGGACTTGGGGTCCCGGTCTGTCACGTCATAGCACTACTTAATGACATCTCCTCACCAGCATTACCCACACATGTTTTGTATTAATAACTCTCACCATTGCCAAAAAAATTATTCTGCTTAATTGGAAAGATGGATCCCAAATCTCCATAAATCACTGGCTCAACCTCCTTAAAGATCACTGTAATCTAGGACAAATGACTGCAAGATTAAAAAATAACATACAAAGAAACGTGGTCATACTTTACACATTACATTCAGAATTAACAACAGCTGTCCTCTCTTCCACATCGTTATTAAAGCGAACACCAAAATGTGTCTAATATGTTATAAATAAATAAATAGATCATCAAAAATAGCTAAATGAATAAATTTAAAAAACGAATGCTTTGTTATAGCGTGCAAAAAATGCAACTCTTTTTAACTTATTTAGGTATATGTATTAAGGTGCATCTATGACTATTGTATGTCTGTCTGTCTGTCTTGTCCATCTTGGTTGTATAGCATGTCTGTCAGTTTCAGGATTTTTTTTTCTAATTTGGACCACTAGTAACATTTCTAGCATCAGCATGCCTTAGCCTAGTTTCAGTGGCTACTCAGTTTAGGCTACAAGTTCCATAGTTGTTATATTAGTGACTAATATTAGAAGAAAGTCGTACTGTGTTACCTACTCGTAACATACTATCAAGAAATCAATGCACATTAGAGTGTATTTTGTCTCATGAACTGTATGCATAGCCTACCTCCCTTTAGCTGGAGTTTGAGAAATGCAGCCTTTTTTATAACCTTTGTTTAATGTATGCTCTTTCAGTAAGCAGTGAAGAGAGAGAAGCAAGAGAGGAAAACAGGCAATAACTGAGAGGACGAATAAAATCGATTTAAAAGCAATGTGAAACTACATTTTTACTATGACTTGATTTGGTATAGATTTTAACATTTCAATATGTATTTTCAGCTGAACATAAATAAAAATAAATAGTTAAATCATTAATGAAATAAAATGAAACAGGGCGACAAAGTCCAATCAGTTTCTGGAACAGTACTAGCAGTTTACAGAAGAGCAGAGAGATGGGAAATGAGCAAATGAAAGGAAAAGGGTAAAAAAAAAAAGTAATAAATGAAAAAAAAACTGAAAGTTTTTTGAAACTGACAGTTGAAGTAATACATATATTTGGCTGTTAGTCTATTCAATGTGATGTAGGCCACTTTTCTGCAAACTATATCTTGCCAAAATGTTGATCTTAGCTATGGCCCTGTGACTAAAACCACCACATTTCACTGAATTGTTGGCTTGAATGTTTTCCCTGCCTTCCAACAAAGAGATATAACAAAACCCAAATAGTGATTTCAGTGTTTGAATGCTGGAGCACCCCAAGCACATCTTTATTAACTGTGAATTTCATAATGTCCATTCAGATCATTACATTTCTGGCATTCTTTCAATTTTCTTTTCTGGGCAGAGCATAAATGTGGCTTAGTCCTCTCCTTTGATATTCAGCTGATAAGGTAGACCTAATCAGTGGAGCATATCATCTACTCACTCTATGAAATGAAAATGTGTGTACAAAATATTAAGTGCTCCTGGGTCAATGAGGAATTCATCCATCTTCCGATTCTCACTGACTCAAAAGAATTTACATGCATGAAGATCTTTCATGAGCAACTTGATTTCTGGTGTAAATAATAGACCATATCAATTTTCCAAATAAACAAGTCCATGTATTCAATTAAAGAGAAAACATGGCATTATATTGATTTTGCGCAGCTGCTTTGTTGTGCATTATTGCATAAAATAACTTGCTGTTGATGTTATTCAGACATTTGGAAATGATTCCAGCGGTTCTGATTTAAAAGCTGTAATTGATGCTTTATTGTGCTGTAATCTTAAATGTCAAATTGGATACAATATTAATGAGCCATTTGCTTCAGCCAGATGATGAGGCTTTGATGAAAGCACTGGAGTGTATATGCCTGCCGCCTGAAAACTGTAGGGCCATTATGTCTGCAGCTTCTGATTACACATTCTTCCACTTCAGTGCTTTATAATAAGGTGAATTTCCTCTGAAATTAGCTTATCCTCCATGCACTGAAAAGATTAGTAGCTTATTGAAGTTCATGCACCATCGGTGGAAACTGCTATGAACTCTGTATAATAAGTTAAACAGTTTTTTATATATATATATATATATATATATATATATATATATATATATATATATATATATATATATTTATATATATTGGTTTGTTTGTTTGTTTGTTTGTTTGTTTTTCAGTTTTTGACATAATTTGAAAATACCTGTTGCTCTTTACTTTCTGTGTAACTACTGGCCCAAACTGATTCAGAAAAAAGTCTGGTTCCATTGACTTGCATTGAAACTAAACTATGTTTATATATATATATATATATATATATATATATATATATATATATATATAACTTGATGTTCTAGATTCTTTCAGACCCATAGTACTGAGTTGCCTTCCCACCATGGAAGGATGACCCCACATTGACTCCTCTCTATCGAAGAAGAAAACTTTGTGCTGTTCATCTGATGGTGACAGTTTTGGTGGTCTACCAGTCCTTGTTACTCCTATAAGCAGTTGCTATCCCCTTTCTATTTATCTTTTAATAATGTTTCGATCTTTCTGGAAACTATTGTTATTTCTCCTATTTTTATCTGTATCTCCTGATAATAATTATTTCATTTTGACTGGAAATTGTTAGTACTATATAATTATATTATGTTTTACCCATTACCAAGAAATATCAAAAGACATATCAAAAGTTACTTTTGTGCCATAAAAAATGTAAATCTTCAGACCACCTGACCTATTTTAGACTTTAAAAGGCATAAATACTTAAAATGAGGGCTTTTTATTTTTTAATGCACAGAACATATATTCACATAACAGATGATTCCTCATTTAAAGATTGGCTTGGACACAAAAATTGCTTGTTGTGTCATTGACCTATTTACAGTTTTCCAGTCCAGACCAGATGATGGGCATAATAGCACTACTATAGTTAATGTAGTGCAATATGAGTATCAAGGTAGTTACAGACTGTTATGTAGTTTCACTCCTTAAAGAGCCTTATGGCTATTAGCAGGAAGCCTGTTGATTGTAGTTTCATTAGTGCATCCTAATAGTTGTTACATTCTTATAATGAGGAGACGTTTTAGAGGCATGGACATCCATGATAGAACATAGCTTGCTTCTACACTTCACCATTATTCTTCCCTCCAGTTTTTTCATTTGTTTTTTTCATTTATGGTTCCCTTTCCAGCTGTAAGCTGGAATAATATTGTATTGTTTTGTGTTGGCAGAGACAGAGGAAAGACAAAGAAGCAGACTAAAGTCATGATAATGAAATTTTCAGCAAGAAAGTTTGGCCTGACTAAATATGTGTGGAGAAAAAGGTACCAGGTGTTTCATTTTGAAAGAAAGTTACTAAACATGTTTTTCTTTCATTTCTCTTTCTTTATTGCACTGATATTCTATTCTCTTACTGGACTTTATTCTAAGGTGTGTCAGACAGCATTGACTGCAGACTGACAGATCCTGACAATGTGAACTTTTTTGGATTTTGGATGTTTAACATCAGTAACCGCTTTAGTTCCACTGTGATATTACCTTTTGACATTGTCCCTCACTGACATGTGTAATCAGCATCAGAAAAAGAATCCTTACTGGCCAAGTACCAGATGTACAAGAAATGTCTCTTGATGCAAGTGTCAACATAAAATAAAATACAGAAAAAGGTACAATGTATATAAACTTGAAATAGACACTACAATAGACAAATATCTGGAAGTAATAAAAAGGATGTGCAATGGGAGATATGCCATTGGACTCTAGAACAGCGGAGACGTGTTCTCTGGAGTGACAAATCACGCTTCTCCATCTGGCAGCTTGGGCTCAGTCCCTTAGTTCCAGTGAAAGCAAGTCTTAGTGCTTCAGCAGACCAAGAAATTTTGGAAGAAGAGTTGAATTTGTTATAGCTGCAAAGGGTCGACCAACATCATATTAAACCCTATGGATTAAGAATGGGATCTCTCTCAAGTTCATATGCATGTGAAGGCAGATGAGCGAATACTTTTGACAATATAGCAATATAGAATGTGTGTATATATATGTGTGTGTGTGTGTGTGTGTGTGTGTGTAACATGTACAGCTAAAAGCAAATCAAAATATAGATGTAAATGTAAACACATTAATAAAATATGCATATAAGTGCATATGTGTACTGACTACACTAGAGGAAAGTTGGTGAGGCTCTTATTCAGAAGGATTATGGCATGGCGTATACAGCAGTTATGTACATTACAGTGTGTGTAATGAAGTATGTGTACAGCTGTTTAAAGCAGTGTGAGAAGGGTCCTTGTGTATGTCTACTCGTTGTCTGTGCTGAGACTGACCAGGGTAGTGTCATCTGCAAGCTTAAAATTTTTCCAGAGTCACTGTCAGAAGTGCAGTCATTGGTGCAGAGAGTGTAGAGGAGAGAGCACACAGCCCTGTGGAACACCAGTGCTGAGGCAGAGAGGGTCAGAAATGTGGTCACCCACCCTGACATACTGTTTCCTGCCAGACAAGAAATAGTGGATCCAGTTGCAGACAGATGGGGGGGATGTTACACTGACAGTACTTATCCAAACTTATCCAGTAGAAGGTCAGGAATGAGCTAAAGTCACAAACAGGACAGAGACATTCAAATTAGGGCCATCCAGATGTTGCAGGACATAGTGCATAGCCAAATTAATGGCATAATCTACATCTATATGCAAACTGCAAAAGGTCCCAGAGGGCATTAGTCATAACTTTGAGGTGCTGGAGATGCTGGTTTTGGAACTGGCATGATGGCAGAGGCATTAAAGTACACAGGTAGAGTAGGCCTGGTCAGGGATTGTTTGAAGAGCCCAGTGAAGATGGAAGAAAGCTGTTCATACAGTGCCTGAGTGTTGCAAGTGAGACACCATCAGAGCCCACTGCTTTCCTAGTCTTCTGTCTCTTGACTACCTGGCTGACCTCCTGTCCAGTTATGATGGGAGGTGGTGGTCAGGGTGTTGTATGTGTTGTGGAGATGAGGGCAGCTGGGGGTGAGATGTGAAGAGGCTGCAGACAGCGTGTAGCAGACAGGCTTAAGCTAGACTGGGGGAGAGGGGAAGATGTCGACTGCATTTTAAAACTTGAGTAAAAGTTGTTGGGCTGATGTGACAGCTGGGAGCCAATTGCTACATGTGATACAGTTTGTGATGGTATGTAGTTCTTTCTAGATGGAAGTTGTTGTTTGAGGAGAATTGTTACTGCAGTTTTCTGTGCATTTATGTTTGGCAGCTTTGACTGCTTTGCTAAGTGTATACTTTGCCCTTTTGTATGCATCACAGTCACTCCTATAAGCCTCTTTCTTGGCTGTGCACAGTTTGCTGAGCTCATTGGAGAAAAAGGGTTTGTTATTGTTGTAGGTCTGTAAGTCTCCTGATGTAAGCGATGACTGCATCTGCATAGTCATCCAGGTTGTTTTTAGCAGATTTGAAAGTGTCCCAGTTGGTTGCGTCCAGACATTCCCTCAAATCCTCTGCGGCATCAGGAGACCACATTCTCATAGATTTCACTTCAGGCTTTGTGAATTTAAGCTTTTGTCCATATGAGGGGATGAGATGGATGAGGGAATGGTCAGAGTTTCCAAGTGAGGCAAAGGAGTGAACACAATAGAGGTCAAGTGTGTTGTCTTCTCTGGTGGGGCAGTTCTCATGTTGGTGTGGTTAAAGTCTTGCATAATGATGACTAGGAGAATCTAAGTGTTCCTGTCTAACTTCATTAACATGGTCTCCTAGCTGTTGTGTTAAGTTGGCTTGTGCCAGTGGAGGAACAGAGACCTTGACAAGAATTACAGAGTTAAATTCCCTGAGTTGAATAGAATGGCATGCAAGTAATGACAGGAGTTTCTAGTTCAGGAGAGCACAATCTGCCAGAACAGTTATGTCCTTGCACCATCTGTGGTTAATGTAAAAACATACTCCTCTGCCTTTAGTGCTCTTTGACTGAGAACTGGGTCGCGGTGCAGGGTGTACAGTGAAAAGCCGGGTAACTCAGCCGAGTTGTCGGGAGTAGTTTAATTCAAACACATCTCACTGAAGCAGAAAGCAGATGTTGTAGAAAGTCTTTTGTGATTCTTACTAGCAGTTTCAATTTGTGTGTTTTGTTGCAGAGTGAGTATACATCAGAGAGAAGTAAAGTGGGGAGCACCAGGCTTCATTGCCAAAGGATGGCTGGTGATCTCCTGATGATTTATTCAGAAAAATTTCCAGGGATACATGCAAAGTCTGGAAAACTATTTTGCAGTGTTAGGTCTCTGATGTATAGGAGCTCATGCTAGCTGAAAATAAGTCAAACTGTGCAAATTGACAAGAAACAAACACATAAGGCACCAAAATCCATGGCTTTCTCTTATGGCAACATCTTGGCCTGATTGTACTCATTTTGTAGTATAGAACTGATTTCAACAATTAAACTGTACATGTTAAGAGTCATTACTGTCATATTGCCACACTATTCAAATATAATCACAAAATGATATGTATGTAATTATAAAGTTAAGTAAAAAAGTTTTTTTTGACGTTTAAAAATGTGAAGTGTATGCATTTTTGTGTTGATGTTTGTTTCAGAGCTTTTAGAATGATAAAATGTGTTTATTTTCTCACAAACAAAATGCCACATGTGCAATTACACAAAAAAGTGTTTTATTTGTAAAGTTATGTATGACTACTGAAACTGTGTAGTAAATAGTGCTTGCACTTGAACACCAGAATGCAACTTTGTCTATCAACTCAAGTAATATTTGTCAAATAAATAAGCATTACCATTATAATACATGTAATGTCAGAATAGAAGTTGTTGTTAGTTGTGCCATGTGACATCTGAGTAAATCATTAATGGATATTTGTAATTAAATACTTTTAAAGCTGTCTTGTTTTGCAAGGTAAAATCATGCCAAAAAAACAATAACAGATTTTGATTAATGAGGACAGATATATGACCCTGATGAATTCAGCATGAAACACACTCTTTCAAACTCTTAAATGAGTCATATATGGAATCTGTGAGTCATATATTTGTTTAGTTGGTAGTGACTACTGTTACTGTAGTCACTAGCAACTAAACAAATTAACTCCATCATCTGAGATCTTACACTGGTGCAAAGTCCAACTCCTGCCAGAAAATAAGAGCTTAAAAAAGAAGCTATATAATCCTCCAACCATGGGATTGTTTATGTTGTAATGGTTACAGTCACCACATGCTTGGAAATGCAGACACAATCTTGAACAGGCAGAGAAATGCAGTTTTTGCACTTCCCAAAGTCTGTGCAGGTCACTGCTGAAGAGCTTTATTAACTGGGACAAGTGGGACAGGTTGTGGTTTTAACTGGACACAGGAAGGTAGATCTCCATGACCTGGTCTGGTGACCACTAGTATGGAACCTGTACATTATATAGGGGTTCTTTAAACTTTTGAAAAGTTACGTCAGACCTACAAATCTCATTTACTAAAATGATTCTCAAAGAACCGTCAAGTGAAAGGTTCTTCAAAATGATTCCTCCATAGCCTCATTCCAAAGAGCCCTTTTTATTTCCATGCTCTTTTTAAGAGTGTTCATTGCAAGACTTTACTTTTGTGCACTTTATTTTAACACTGTTTTGTGCTTTCTTTTATATTCAAATCTATTATTATGAATTCCGAAAGTATTCCTGTATTTACATATTGTGACACTAGAATACATTTTTTTCCATGAGTTTTTTTTTTAATATCTTTTCATTTGCAAGAATTTTACTTAAAATCAGCTTATAAATTTACATTAATTAAGAAGATTCATTATCATACATTTGATGGCATCTGTGGTGTGATGTGCCAACGTTCGCTGGTTCTATTTATCATATGACCATCTGTGAGTCATATATGGAAATGTAATGATTAATCTCAGCATCGGGTGTGTTTCCCTCGGTGCGGATTGGGATTTTATTCAGCATCTGGAAATGCTTTGAACCCCACTTACTGTTAGTTATGTGCAATGTTACACTTTCCGTTTTCATGTCATTAATATTAAAAGAAAGTAGACTGTTTATTTTTGTAGCTTGCAGACATGAACAAACACGAGAGTGAAGAGCTCATAGCTGAATAAGATTGCACCACCACAGTGACTCTGAATTAGCAGCTGCCCCATCTGCACCAGCTTTGAATGGCAGCAACAATCTGTGCTGTTTGGGATAATGAATGCATTTCAGGTGCGATGCAGCCTACATTCCAACATGACGCAATGTTGCACTGTTTTGCAGAGACAAATGAACACATTTGTATGACCGAGGTGTAGACGGTATACATTGCTTAATTCATATATACATCTTGCTGTTGTCAGAAGAAATCCTCATATCTCTAAAATGGTAACTTTACCGGAGAAAGAAAAAACATTACTTTTAATGTAAGTGAAAGGAACCAGACTTTTTTCCCCCAAGTCATTTTGGGTCATTTCTTTTGGTCAGTTCATCATGAAATTTATACACAATGTAAAGGGCAATGGTTATTTTTACGGAGATACAAGGTTTTGTTCTGACAGCAGCGATGTGCTTTTGTTCAGTGAGGTCACTGGTACATTTTGAATTATGTCTATAGATGTAGACATAGACATATTCTCGATATGATGATCTGCAAAGTGGCCCAATTTGAGCCTTGATGTTATTGGTGATTGGTGAACTCTATTGTTTAACTCTATTGTTTAATAAAGACGTACTTTTTATCCTAATGAATGTCTCTCTCATACACACACACACGCACACACACACACACACACACACATACGTATGGATTCACAGTCTGATACTTGATATTCATGGGAACTTCTACAAAGCTTCAAGGACCTTGGACAAATAAAAGCTCTTCGGTTCACCTTTGTCAATCTCTCTAGAGTGTGTTTTTAAAAAATACAGTCCAAGTAGATAAATGATGAAAAGCAAAATGATATATGAATCAAAAATTAATAACCAAAACAACATATCTTTTGGGAGTAAAAAGTATGAACTGGATAGAATTTTCCTTGAAAATTGAAGTGGTACTTCTACAAGCTGCAGGAAAACGACAAACATGTCTGATGCCAACATTTAGTCAATAAAAAGGCTATTTTCCCCCCAGAGGCTTTGGTTTGTCAAGTGTTTTAGAAAGGTTCGTTTCAGTGTCAGCAAAACTGCTACTCAGATTTAAAAACTCTCATATGTGTTTTTGAAGTGTTTATTGATTCTAGCACGCAGCTGGACTAGGCCAGGCCTGACCTTAGCAAAACTGTGTTTTATTTATTTATTTTCAGCTGCCCTGGGCCACATGCATACAACTCTGCATCATCACTAAGACATTTCCTCACTCAGATCTCGTTTCTGAATCACTTTGGTCCTCCTGTGAATGAGCGGGGCTTCTCATCATAAAATGCTCTTGACCCTCAAGGGCAGTGGGGAAATGAAAACAATATGTAGATGGGGTGGAATGGCACCTTCCCCACTCCACTGGGGCTTTTTAGTAGTCTGCGCTTGTCTATCAAAGCATCTTCACCACTGTAGGCCTCTGCTGAAAAGCCAGAGCCTAGTTTGAATATTGAGCTTGCTTGTGCGGTGCTTGGTTCCCTGCTGCAAGCAGGCTGTCTAAACAGGAACATAAAGCCAGCTCCTGAATCAATAGATGCTCAAAGTGATCTGTGGGCTCATTTTTTCTACCACCTCTCTGAAGTTTGCTCTCCATAAGACTTGAAAGCCTAATAATTTGCCTTTATAGCCCTTTCAGCCACAGACGAAGCTCATCTCCCAGAGAGCAGAAGCACCTCCTGTCATCTCCGGCACGAGCAGAGCAGTCTAATTGGCCTCCCACTGTTCATCGCAGAGGCGGCCTGATTGAGCAATGGAGCGGTGACTGTCCTCTAATGCTCTCTGGAATGTGAAGTGGCTAAAATGTTCAGCTGCTCAACCAGTAATTTAGAGGCTGAAACTGGACTTTGAGTCTGATTTCGTTATTCTGTACTGTGCTGAATAGAATGGGACTAAATATCACTACAAAGTGAGGCGAGGTAAGCCATTTTGTGCACAGTTGTAAATCAAAATGTTTTATATCAACAATAAAATTGAGACAAATGCACAAAAATAGCACAGGGAAGTGAAATGTATTCAAATAAAATAAATTAACTTAATCTATAATATTAAAACTCTATAAATCACTTTTCATCACACAATCTGATTGGCTGTAAAGTTTTTATAGCTGATAATAGTGTTTTTTCACCATCCCCACATCATTCCAATGGCCATTGGATGCTTAGCAACAACAGTAAAAACGGTCATTAAGTGCAAATGATTCATTTTTTTTAGCATCTGGGGAAAAGTACAACAAATTATACAGAAGCTCAACAACGAAATATAATGTCAGTTTTCTCAGTATTTAGTGTGGCCACTATTTGCCTTTATTGCTGCTTCATTTCTGTTCAGGAAACTTTGAACATTTGAAAAGTTCAGTCTTAGAAGTTGGTTGTATTTTCTGCTTCTCACAATCTTAATAAACCCAAACACATTCAGTTGATTGTTCTACAGCAGCTTTTTTGTTTCATTTTTTTTCTTTTTTGTCTCCTTTTCTCAGTATGGGCTGAACAGCTACACATCCTTTCACACTCATACTGGTGAGTTTTCTCCTCACAGTGGGAGGATGGACAGAAACCCTGTAGATTTGTTCAGATTTGAAGTAAGAACTGAGCTTGAGTTTCTCGTCTCTCTCAAAGATGAAAGCTTTAAGTGCTGTTTATCTGATGGGGCAGTTTCAGTGGTCTGCCAGGCCTTGCATGGTTATTAGGAGTCCCGTTTTCTCTGTATCTTTTTGTCAGTTTTTTGAAGTTCTGTAAATTCCATGTTTTCATGTAGTGGCACACTGCTTTCCCCTTCTGAGTCGCCTGACGGTTTGCCAGAATCTTTTCGGAGCCTCACTTTCCAAGGCTTCACCAAACTCCTCCCACACCCGGGTTTTTGCCTTGGCGACGACTGAAGCCGCAGATCGCTTGGCTTGTCGATACCTGTCAGCTGCCTCTGGTGTCCCACAGGCCAACCATGTCCGGTAGGACTTCTTCTTCAGCTTGACGGCGTCTCTCACCTGGGGTGTCCACCCCCGGGTTCGAGGATTACCCCCCCGACAGTCAGCCGCTTCAACAATGGAGGAGCGGAACACGGCCCATTCTGAGTCAATGTCCCCCACCTCCCCCGAAGTTCTGACGGAGGTGTGAGTTGAAGATCAGTCTGAGAGGTTCTTCTGCCAGACGTTCCCAGCAAATCCTCACTATACGTTTGGGTTTGCCTGGTCTGACCAGCATCTTCACCCACCACCTGATCCAACTCACCACCAGGTGGTGATCAGTTGACAGCTCAGCTCCTCTCTTTACCCGAGTGTCCAAAACACATGACCGCAAGGCCGATGACACGACTACAAAGTCAATCATTGAACTGCGGCCTAGGGTGTCCTGGTGCCATACATATATATATATATATATATATATATATATATATATATATATATATATATATATATATATATATATATATATATATATATAAAATGGATTTTATGGATGTTAGTGTGTTTAACATTTTTCAAGCCAGTATTATATGTAATTAAAAAGCAACTTCTGGCTTGACCAATCAGTGCTTCATTAAATTGTACTCATATGTAATTGATGAAATTAACAAGTCTCTGTGGCGGCTGTGAAGTCAAGGAAAAATGAACCCAAGAAATTCTTGTTACTTTTATTGTTTTTATGTTGATTTGAATTATGAATATGAATTTATTCTAATGTATATTGTGATAAACTGCTGAGGTAAATTGTTTAAAAATTTGCTTAGATGCCTAAAATGTTTGCATAGTATACATACAATACAATATATACAATAACCATCAATGTGATCAAATCATGAAATTTAGTGCAGCACATCCTCCACTACCAACTTCATAACGCTGGTTCCAGGTTTGGGTAGTAGGAAAGCTTAATGCTGCTTCCATATTCCAGACTTCTATGTTTACTGTGTGAAATATTATGTTAGAAGGTTTCAAAATTTCACAAAAGTGTCATTTTTGATATGTCAACACTGCTTTGCATTTGTTGCTAGGAAACAATAACAGCATGCCTATTTCTGATTTATCAGATGTAGCGTTTTCAGGGAAAGATTTGTTGGGCACCAAGGGGAAATATAAGCATCTGTAACATTTCATACCTGGCAACTCACTCATTTCCACTGACATTTGACTCCCTGAGTTCTGCAAGCATGAAAGCCATCATTCAGAACGTCTGCCCTTGGCAAAAAGAGGGGGTGACAGTGCAATAATTCTCTGGAGCTCTTTAAATATAGCAGCTTTTAAAGGTTCCACTGTGTAAATGCCTAGATGTGCAGGTGGTACGTTATGTGTAGGTGGCTTTGCTATTTTTAATAATGTCATTTTATACCGTCTTCACAGTTTGATCAGTGGATTTGTCTCTGCAGACTTCAGCTAATAGACCCTTATTTGAAATACATAAAAATATAAGGTTGTTTACCCACTATTGGCCTGGATGAGTAGGCCGTCTCTTTGATGTTCAGACTTCAACACTGCCTTACATTGTTGTGGTTCTCCCTCAATCCCTAAACAGTTTCAGAAGTAGGTTATCATGTAGCTCTGCTTTTTTGTTATTCGACAGCAGCTGTGAAGAAGTTCTTGTGTGGAAAATGTGTTTGTCTGCTTGAGATGAAAACCAAGAAAGAAATATAAATAATAAAGTTTGTATATTACACCTTTTGCCCCATATCTCATGATAACTACAGCTGCTGATGTAGAGCCGTCAAAAAGGATCGGCGCACACACAGTTCTCTACATCAAAGAAAATAATAATAATAATAATAATAAACAATTACAAACAATTCAATACATTTGAAAACTCATTCCTTAGGATCAAATTAAGATTACAGTTGGTCATATCTGTCTCATTTGCACCAATGTGACCCTAAAGCCTACAAAAAGACTTCAATTTGTTCATCCTCTACAGTTACATGTTTGGTTTATTTATTGAATTTAAAATGAATAAAAAGGCACATTTTGTATTGCTTTTTTTACAATATGTTGAAATTGTGCACTAGAATTTACAGAAAAATGCCTTTTTTAAGTGTGTTCTCTGGAGATGATGTGTTACTACTTTTCACTTAGGAAATCAACAAATCGTCACCAGGGTTGTTCAAACTTTTATACACAACTGTACATGGATGAACAAAATAAGCTTCAATAAAATGTATTTATTAGTTTTCTTAATTGAATCCAGTTTTCACCCATCCACTCACAGTGCGTCCTTAACTTCCTCTGTGAGCAGAGCTCTCTCTCTATGTCATACCATTATGTTACATCTTGTTTTAAGGGGAACTGCATGTTTCTGCTTTATGTCTGCTTGTACAAGTTTTCCGTGCTTCTCTCATGATTCCTGTCCTGTGTAGTCTGCTGAAGGCATCTTCCAGTGCTAATGTCACTGACATTTTGATATTCCTGGCATTACTGCTGTGTTTGGTTTGTAAACAACACTTCAGATTCAGTGTACTTCGGCAGTAACAAATGCAGTAGCTGGAAATAATTTTGGTTTTGTCAAGAGAGTGTCAATAGAGCTTTGCTATTTGAAAGCCGCAGTTGATTGAGGGGGCTAATTGTACATTATAGGAATGGTGTGTGAGTAGCTAGGCTTCAAGCTGGCAATTTGCATAGTTTCAAACAATTACCAAACAAGGAAATTTGTGAAACTAGTGCATCAGAAATAAAGGTACTAAACTATCACTGGGGCAGTCCAGCCTCTTGTCACTGGGGTGGTTCAAGGGTACATCTCAGTACCTTTAGTCAGGGAACATAATTGTACCATAATCCACTGACATTATATTTTCTAAGCTGTATTGACTCCGGCAGCATGGTGGTGTGGTGGATAGTGCTGTCGCCTCACAGCAAGGAGGGCCTGGGTTCGATTCCCCTGCCGGGTGATCAGGGTCCTCTCTGTGTGGAGTTTGCATGTTCTCCCCGTGTCTGCGTGGGTTTCCTCCGGGTTCTCCGGTTTCCTCCCACAGTCCAAAGACATGCAGTCAGGCCAATTGGACCTGCTAAATTGCCCCTAGGTGTGAATGTGTGAGTGACTGTCTGTGTCTGTCTGTCTGCCCTGCGATGGACTGGCGACCTGTCCAGGGTGTATCCTGCCTTTCGCCCAAAGACTGCCGGGATAGGCTCCAGCATCGCCCGCGACCCTGACGGATCCTGGTCACGTCTCCAGGCTTTTATTTTACTGTTCTGTTTTAAAACATTAGATTATGAAAAGGTACAAATACGTATTTTTCACCTGGAAAAACGTATTTACAGTTCACAGTTGGACCTGAAAACCACCGTTGTACCTATGAGGGAACATTGTTTGTACCTTGAAGAAAAAAAAAATGTACCTGCACAGGACCTTTATTTCTAACAGTGTAGCATTAACCGCTTAAATGGCCAAAGCTTTTATTATATACTTCTATAAACTAAGAATATCTCAGCAAGTCCCTGTAGTTACTGAATAATAAGCTTTAGTATGTAATAAGCCTGGGATTTGAAAGGGGTAATATTAATATTAGTTCATATATTTGTTGATGCTTCTAGCATTAAGTAGGGAAACATTAGTGACATTAATATTTGATTACATTGAAACATTATTAACTTGTTAACTTTGACTGCTACCATTTTTAGTATTAGAAGTAGGAGTAATGTTTATTTTTTTCCTCACTTCATTTTTCATTTTCGTTATTGAGACTGAGAAGTTCTCTCTGGATGCCATACAAATGAAATCTTTTACATCAAAATCCAAACACATTCTCCAGGGTACACTGTAAGACAATCAATTCTTAATCAAACATTACATAGACATAAATATATGTTGAAAATCTTCTTCTAATATATGTTGTAAATCTGGAAGTGAGAGTCCGTAGTCCAAGCTGACTTTATCCTTAGTAATAGAAGAAAGCATGGATACACCTTTTTTCTAATTAAAATGTTGTTGTTGACTTCATTAACACATATTTTTCATACATAACTTATAGAACAATTTTGAAGAAAAACCTGCATTAGGGTGAATTTGGGTTTCTAGTACTATATATTACTAGGTATTATTTTAAAATAAGCATGTCTGCCTTAAAGATGAAATCCATTTAGTTCCTCAAAGTGCTGGTGTGGGTTTAAACTTTTGACTACACCTTGCTAATATATTAACACTAAGGCATTAATCAGTTGAATCAGGTGTGGTTGAGCACCCCAGTAGGGTTTAATAGCTCTACTAAGCAAACAATACATCTGAAATCAAATGCAGCGAAATGCTTTATAAAAACCAAGGTATGATTATTTTAGCTTCCCTGGCTAGTAGTCATACAAACCTCCCTAAGAGCGGGGTACAAACTAATGTGGGGTAAAATGCAATGTGGATATTTCATGTAGTGAAACTTGTTCCAGTAGACTGTACTTTTTATTATGTTCTTGTTTTCCTGTAGCAAGATCATATGCAGATTTTAACAGTAATCAGACAGATATTATTTTAGACGCACCCTGAAGACCATTTTTGTACCATCAAAGTAACATTTTCATTGTAAATGTTTTCTGGTCGTGGAGGATCTCTCTCTCTCTCTCTCTCTCTCTCTCTCTCTCTCTCTCTTTCTCTTGGTGGTTGTAATATAGTACTATTTTGAAGCATGTAAGTAGCTCAGCAGTGAGAGCCTGCCAGACTAAAGTCCAGCCTCTACACAGCAGGGTAACTTTTAAAACAGAGTTACAACTCCCAAGGAAAACAATGTGAGAGGTCCATGTCCCTCCCATCTAAATTCAAAGCAGTCTGTTTTTGAAACTTGTTTATTTGTCCTCCAAAATGTACTACAGATGTTATGTAGATACAATTGGGCTAACATGGGCTGTTCTACTTTATGGGCTAAAACAAATTAGTCATGTTTTACAGGCTCTCTTTTCTCTAACATTTTAAACTGGTCCAGAAATGAGTTGTTTTAAATGTATGAAAGACATGATAGAAATTATGAATAAACAGATGTTGGGTAGTTATGATGAGTACAATAAAAAACACATAAACAACTGGGCAACAATAGATGCTTGTGGCAGGATTATCTGGGTTGGTTTAACCCTTAAATAGTAATTAGCAATACCAAATTTTGTTTGTGGGTGGAAGGGATTGTCTATTATGATTTGATGGCATGTTACACTTATTACAGTGTGACTGAGATTTCTTAACTATTAATTACACTAAAGTTAATATATAAGTAGTATAACTGCTAGAGTAAAATACATATATTTCATTAAAAACTACATATTTACCTAGGCAACTAAATATGATATCAATTTTTTTTTTTGTTTTTTTTTTGTATGTCCACACATTGCCTTCATTATAGACTTACATTCTTTTCACAAGAGTTGCTTTCATTTTTTCTAAGAAATCTGAAGGTATTTTTGCACTCCAACATTCAGTCTTCACTTTTAATATAAGTAATTAAAAACAGTGCTAATTATATTATTAACATTCATCCTGAGCACTTTAACATGTACTACACTGTAGCGAATGAATGAATGGCTTTTAACCCCAGAACTGCTGAATCAGTGCTAGAGAAACAATATTGGCCTGCATCAGTACCACACAGAGGACCTATTCTGACAGTTCCTTCACCATAAGCACTAATGAAGAACTCAAATCCTTACATTCTGTCTCAGGCTATACATTGAATTAAGTCCAGTACTTATGGAGCAGTTTAAATGGAAAATTATGGTGCTTTAATGCTTCTTCTGTGGTATTAACCTGGATTTCTCTGTTCACAGTGAGCTGTTTTCCATTATGTGTGAGAGGAAGTGAGAGATGATTAACAGTGCTCCTGTGCGCAGAGCATGTTAAGACAAGCTGTGCTGTAGTTATTAATTAATACTGCATTTTCGCATACTATCCTTGTATCACCCCTCACTTAAGAGCTTTCTGCCAGCTATGAAATCAGGAGGACCGCTGTGGAAATATATCACCATGTTATATATCTCATACTGTGATTCCATTTGATTCCATTTAATGCCTCATGAAATCTCAATTATAACCACAATTCATTTCTGAGAATTCGTAATTATTTTAATAAAAATATACTGAATATGCAAATGTGCCCAGAGCAACTATGTCATGCAAGACATTCGATAAAAACAACACATAAAAATTATATTTCACTGAAATCAATTTAAACCAATGTGCCATTTTTCAAAATAAAGCATAGTTTATTTAGTCAACCTCTTTAATAAATATGATTAGAATAGCAAGTTAGTTTGGTGATTTTGAACAAAAGGCTATTGATGATGATGTTATACAAGATAAAAACATATACAGCACCCTCCACAGTTATTGGCACCCCTCATTAAGATGTGTTTAAGGCCTTAAAATAAGTTCAATTTATATTTCAGAAGCATAATCTCACACTGAAAATTGTAGAAAAATGTAACCTTTAACTCACCCCTAACAATGTAACTGAAGCATTTCTGTCATTTCTACTATAGTTTATAAAGTTGATCGTTTATAAAGTTTATAGAGTATCTAGGAACCTTTAATTAGTAATTGATCACTTCCTGTTCCCCTGGGGTATAAATATGATGTGACACAGAGGCCTATTTCTCTTATCCACTCTTAAACATGGGAAAGACAAGAGAACACACCATTCAAGTAAAGCAGATGTGTGTTGACCTTCATAAGTCAGGAAATGGCTTCAAGAAAATAGCCACTCGCTACACCTGCTCATATCTACAGTCAGAGGAATCATCAAGAAGTTTAAAACAGTGGCAAACAAGCCTGGACGAGTTTATCTTGCCACCACGCAGAGTGAGGACGATGGTAAGAGAAGTAAATGTTCTCAAAGGTCACTGTTAGAGAACTGCATCAAAGAGTAGCATCTTGGGGTCGCAAAGTCTCCATAACAACCATCAGGTGCTATCTACATGCCAACAAGCTGTTTGGGAGGCATGCACGGAAAAAGCCTTACCTCACAAGCATAAACGTAAACATTTGGAGTACTGGGACTTCAACTAGGACCAGATGCTCTGCTCAGATGAGACCATGATAGAGCTTTTAGGCAACAAAAACTCTAAGTGGGTCTGGCGTAACACAAAAGATGAGTATGTGGAAAAGCACCTCATGCCCACTGTGAAGTATGGGGGGGATCGGTGTGGGCCTGTTTCTCTTCTAAAGGCCCTGGAAACCTTGTTAGGGTGCATGGCATCATGAAATACCAGGACATTTTAAATCAAAATCTGGTGGCCTCTGCCCAAAAGCTGAAGATGGGTCGTCACTGCGTCTTTCAGCAAGATAATGACCCTAAACATGTGGCCAAATCTACACAAAAATGGTTCACCAAACACAAAACCAAGCTTCTCCCATGACCATCTCAGTCCCCAGACCTCAACCCAATTGAAAACATGTCGGGTGACCTTTATGACTTCAACTGAAGATAGATAGGCTAGTAACTTTAATCATTTAGGGGCCATTATCAGTGGTGGACAGTAACTAAGTAAATGTAATTAGTTACTGTACTTCAGTAGTTTATTTGTGTATCTGTACTTTCCTGAAGTTTTTCCATTTTGGGCCACTCTTTACTATCACTCCACTACATTTCAAAATCAAACATCTTACTTCTTACTCCACTACTGCGAAATATGTCATTCATTTTGGTTTATGTGTGTATAAAAACGTAACATGTCAAAATGAAAGAAACGTTTTGGCTCGTTTATGTTTATGAACAGATACCTACAGATGCAATATAGTAAAGGAAACTCATTTGTGATCCTGTAATTAAAGCAAGTTTTTATTAAACAACTAAATTTTAAACTGAAACTTTGCTTGTTTGCAAAAAGTGATTTCAGAGCCACTTGGTTCTACCTGATGGAAACTGTTGGCCTTCAGTGTTTTGTGTTTATGATCATTTTATTAGATGTCAGCGTCTAATTAATGACACACTGTTAAAAGACTGGTTTACCAAGAGTGACAATAGAGTATTTTCACCTAAAATGAGTTCATGAAGCAAGAGTCGTTTTACAGAACCAGTAATAGGACATTAGAGTCATAATAAGTATTTTAGTACTTTTACTTTTGATACTTAAGTACATCTGAAGGCAAATACCTTTGTAGTTTTACTCAAGTGGAGGTCCAAAGGGAGAAACTTCTACTTTTACTGGGGTAATATTTTACCTTGACTTTAACTCATTAACACATGCAGGCCATCAGGAGAAACTAAGGAGAACATGTCTGCAGTGTCCTGTGTGTTTTTTTTAGCTGTACAGGTAGAAATAACATCTCTCTCACAAGTGAAACTGCTGTTGTGCAATATGAATAAATGCAACATCACCATGCTACTTACAGCGAACCTGTTATACTGCCTATCACAGTTGCCTAAAACCACAACATCCTCTTTTCAATAGAATGACTAACAGTAGAAATGGAAGGCTATAGAAAGTAGGTCACCACTGGAGTTGCCCTAAATTTAGAACAGTATCTAAGACATTTTGCCTTGTTACAGTGCTTATATAGTGCTCGTTCTTATTTAGCTTTAGGATAAGATTATGGACTTTTACAGAACTGTTATTCTGTAAAAGCTATTGTCCTAAATTCAGTCCTAACTGAAGTTGTCATGGTTGTTATGATTCTATAGATAAAACGGTATTTCAGTGCCAGGATGTTTCTACAATACCACCCCAGGATAACAATGTTGGGCATAACTTTTAATGTTCCCAACTGGTGGAAGAATTAACAAGTTTAATGGACCATTGCCAGATTATGAGAATGGATCACTGGTAAGACGCTCAGTCTGACATGAATAAAGAAACTTGAGTCTGCACTGAAAATGTTACATTGATTGTAAGGGGCTAGTCTCAGTGTCATTTGGAAGAAATGTGTGAATGGCACCTTAAGTTGACTATCTGAGACGATAATCACAAAACAGATAAGATGAATGGCATCAGACCTGAAATTCCTGATGGTCAATACTTAATCATAAACAAAAAAATGTCCCCAACAGCTGGATGACGCACAAAAAAGCATTCAAAGCTTCCAAAGAGTTATTGCAGTCAGACATATTGCTGGTGTCATTTCAAAAGCATTTGTTTTTTATATCATTAACCTATTTGAAATGACCATTTTGGACATGGAAGGTTTTCCTATGAAAATATTTGTGGTTTTTGACTCTAGCAACCCGTTAGCATAAGCCTATGATGCCCCCAAATGGTGTCAGGACAATTTTGTCACATTTTATAGCTGGTGGCACCACCAGCTTTGCTTTGGATACAACAGCAACCCCAGGACAAAAATACTGCCAGCTGGAGAAAGGAAGCTCCGTCTGGTGATCCTATTTGAGATACAAAACAAAAAAATCTTCATTACCTCTGAAGCCAACATGTGATTTGCTCAGATCACAAATCACTCATGAGGTCTGAGGGTAAATTGGAGCCGCCTATGGCAACCAGATGTAACAGCATATGTTAACTGCTCTTAAAGGAAAATTGGAAGAGTTACAATAAAATCTGTGACTGTTTTAGTCGTTTGCTCACTGGAACGACTGAAGTGAACTGAAATGAGGACGTTAGATCGGCATACCTGATTGAACCTAGCATTATAACCCCCAAACCATAATAAGCAACTGTGTCCATGGTGCCTGATTGAATGTAATATCCTTGCAATACAGAAGAGGCGATGAACAGGAACACAACAGTGACTGAATGAGAAAAGTCCAGTAGCATTATACTGGATTACCCACATAGCTGCCATTGTCACAGTTTACTCAACACTAATCTCTCCCTGAGCACTACTCATACACGATGAGCTTTGGTGGTGTTGTTTTTTTATGTTTGTGTTTCTGTTTGTGTATGTGGAAAAGCAGTATGTTCTGGTCCTGTGCCGCCAGGGAGGTTTTGCTCTCAGAACGTAAAGCTTGACTAGCGGCAAAAATGGCACTGCATGAATTGTAAACTGCACAGTTTCCTTGTTTGAAGGTGGGAGATCCCAGGGGCATCTCGGAGCATATTCTCCAGGCAAATGCTCTCCCACTTTGTGCACATAATCCTTTGACCGCTGCTCTCAGTACTGAACACGAAAGTGGTCCGAACAAGAATGAGTGGGATCAAGGCTTCCTGCTGATCAGATCAGAGCAGGGTGAATCTAAAATTCCTTGGAGGATCTTCTCGGAGTTTCATGCAAAATGCACAGGGCATACATATTTCATCTCTAAAGTTCCACAGTGCCCGGGGCTCAGAGAGCTTAAATATTTTGTTCTTTGTTGTTGCAAGGTTTGTTTTCTGGATTGCTGGACATTTTTATATGTGTAGACTGTTAAACATTTGCAACATTGTGAAATTTGTTTTGAAATGTTCTTTAAAAAAATCATCCTTTAATTGTTTTATATAACATTTTTTGTATTATAAAATACTCTATTATATATATTATTATATTATATATTATAAAAAGTTAAACTTATCTCAAGTACAGTGATGTGTGATGTAAAGAGCAATTACTATGTACTTAAATCCTATTGCATTACATTGATACAACTGTGTCACCATAAACATGTCATTGCAGATGTCATATGCTGTCATGACTTGTCATAGCAGATTGTGTTCAGTAGTATAACATCTGCGTGGCAGCTGTTGTGACCTCAAACATTCTGACAATTGGTAATATTCCAGTGATGTCACAATCGTGCCATTTTGGTAGGCAACTTCAAGGTCGTTCAGCAGCGCTGTGGCAGTTTGTAAAAAACACCAACCCAGTAAAGGTGGTAAAACCCCTCAAATGACCAGGGCCCACCAGTGGGATCAAAGGTTTATTGCACACTTCTACAATCTAAGAATAACAGTGACGTCCCTCTGGTTACTGAATAACAAGCCTTATGTTATGGAACTCTTAAGAAACTACAGGTCCAGCCCTTGGATTCTAAGTTCCAAGCATTCTTTCACTGGTTAGATTTAATCACACGGTTACTGCAGTTACTGATACTCGTCTTTTACATCTGCTGTCCTGTTTTTGCTCCTTCAATGTGGCATAATCAATAAGTTTTAGATATAAATGTTGTCCATTATTTAATCAAAATATTCAAGCAAATGATTTTTAAAGCTTTTTAGATCACTGTGTAGCTTCTTCTAGACCTGTCAGCAAGAATGTCTTCTAGTTCAATTCTATTCAGAGTTGATCTCTGTATACCTTTCTAGTTTAGTCCTTTGATGTTTGTTAGTTTAGACTACATTGCATGAATGTAAACCGTACGTTACAGTTTCATTGTTTATTCAAGTTCTATATTGTTCTTGTAGTTTCACACATTGCATTATTAAACCCGCCAATGGCAACACGCTGCCTGTTCCATGGAGGACTTGGTGATGAGAAGCATTTAGCTGAGTGTTAAAATCTATAACACTCTTCGAGTACATTGACAGAGAACAATACATCGTAATATGTAATAAGCCGGGAATTTTAAGGGGTTAAACACATTTTCAATAATATTAACTATGTATTTGCATATATTGATTTGATTTCATTCGTTCTGCTGCTGTACTCATAACAAACGAAGGCCCGTTATTCCTTCTGTGTTATTTTTGCACTTCAAACCACATTCCAAAGCACACTAGATAGTATGTGAAACTAGCTTACATAACGTTAGAAGTGCACTAATTAGAGTAGTAGGTAAAGTATAGAAGTGTATGTGGTTTGGAATGTAGTGTTAGAGCAGCCAGTGAGACGAGTTCAACAGCTCCAATGGCTGATTATAACTTTGCTGTGCTGCTCATTAGCTTCGTAGAAAACACGTGCAAGTGAAATTTGAGGTATTTGATTAAGGATGCATTTACTGAAGTAAACTGAGGTAAGCTGATGTTGGCTTCATATTCGCCAACTTTTGAGAATCATTCTATGTTTACGGCACCTCAGTGTAACAGAGGAATGGAACATTCAAATGAGAAGCTGGCGAATAAAAACCTGATTTGAGCTTGATATATATATATATAAAGGTTTACTATTTAAGAGAGCTTTTGCAGTTTTGGTAGCTACTTTTGTTTGTTTTTGTGAAATATCACAAATATCAGAGTGGAATGTTCTGAACTCTGGAGAAACGCAGGTTTTATGGATGAACCATCCATCCATTTTCTAAGCCGCTTGTCCCTCAGGGTCGCGGGGAGGTGCTGGAGTCTATCCCAGCAGTCTTCTGGCGGAAGGCAGGACACACCCTGGACAGGTCGCCAGTCCATTGCAGGGCAGACAGACAGACACAGACAGTCACTCACACCCAGGGGCAATGTAGCATGTGAAATTGGCCTGACTGCATGTCTTTGGACAGTGGGAGGAAACCGGAGAACCCGGAGGAAACCCACGCAGACACAGGGAGAACATGCAAACTCCACACAGAAAGGACCCTGGTCAGCCGGCCGGAACCGAACCCAGGGCCTCCTTACTGTGAGGCGACAGTGCTACCCACCACGCCACCGTGCCGCCCCCAGGTTTTATGGATCAACCAATCTAGCTAATCATCTCCTTGTAGCATTTTCTGGTGGCTGCATCTAAAGCGTTCACCTGTAGGGTGCAGTAACAGTGATGAGACGAGTTTTATCAGAACACAGTCAGAGGTACAGCTTGCCTACCGACATGGCGACGAGGTCTTTTTAATGATGTAATCAAATGAAATGCATAGTCTTAAAAATGATAAATTTATAAAAGTTTAAAATCTGACTGGATGTTCTAAGCCATTGTAAAATACTTGTTTATGCTCACCTGCTGCCTCACAACAGATGAATTTTGTATTACTGCATTAATCACTATAAGCCTTTATGCTGTTAATGGAATTATCTTTGACTCTAATGCCGCTTGTATGGACAGGGATGGATTTACTGTTTCTAGGGCTTTAGGCGAAAGACAATCTGCCAATATAGTGAGATAATTAGGTTCAGATTAGTGTAGAAATTAAATAATGAGTAGTGAGATTACTTTTTTTCCAAGAGGTAATATACAATCTTCTTCTTCTTCTTCTTTCGCCACAGCGGATCATCTGCCTCCATCTTGCCCTATCCACTGCCTCCTCTACTTTTACACCAACCATCTCCATGTCCACCTTCACTACATCCATGAACCTTCTCTGAGGTCTACCTCTTCTCCTTCTGCCCGGCAGCTCCATCTCCAACATTCTTTGACCAATATATCCACTATTCCTCCTCAACACATGTCCAAACCATCTCAACCTGGCCTCTCTGGCTTTATCTCCAAACTGCTCCACCTTCACTGTCCCTCTGATCTGCTCATTTCTAATCTTGTCCATCCTTGTCACTCCCAACGAAAATCTCAACATCTTCATCTCCGCCACCTCCAGCTCAGCCTCCTGTCTTTTAGACAGAGCCACAGTCTCCAAACCATACATCGTAGCAGGACACACTACTGTCTTGTAAACCTTTCCTTTCACTCTTGCTGCTATCCTTCTGTCACACATCAGCCCCGACACCCGTCTCCACCCACTCCATCCTGCCTGCACCCTCTTCTTCACCTCTTTTCTACACTGTCCATTGCTCTGGATGGTTGACCCAAGATATTTGAAGTCATCCACCTTTACGACCTCTGCTCCTTGCATCTTCACCTTTCCACCTGCCTCCCTCTCATTCACACACATGTATTCCGTGTTATCTCTACTGACTTTCATTCCTCTCCTCTCCAGTGCAAACCTCTGAACCTGTCGCCTTAGCCTTGCTTCAACAACTCTTTCCCATACCTTCATGGTGTAGCTCATCAACTTTATACCTCTGTAGTTACTGCAGCTCTGCACATCACCCTTGTTCTTAAAAATGGGGACCAATACATTGCTTCTCCACTCATCAGGCATCCTCTCACTCTCCAGGATTTTGTTAAACAACCTGGTTAAAAAGTCCACTGCCTTCTCTCCTAAACATCACCATACCTCCACAGGTATGTCATCTGGACCAACTGCCTTTCCATTCTTCATCCTTTTTAAAGCTGCCCTCTCTTCCACCTTACTAATTCTCTGCACTTCCTGATCCACTATCTCTCCTCCCATTGTCCTCCTCTCTCTCTCGTTTTCCTCATTCATTAGTTCTTCAAACTACTGCTTCCATCTACTCAACACTCTCTGTTCACTCACTAGTACATTTCCCTCTCTATCCTTTATCAGCCTAACCTGCTGTACATCCTTTCCAGCTCTATCTCTCTGTTTAGCCAAACGATACAAGTCCTTTACTCCTTCTTTACTGTCCAGCCTCTCATACAGCTCATCATAGGCCTGAGCCTTTGCCTTTGCCATCATTCTTCTTGCTATGCGACAAGCCTCACAGTACTCCTGCCTACTTCCTTCATCTCTCTGGTTATCCCACTTTTTCTTAGCTGCCTTCTTCTTCTGAATACTCTCCTGGACTTCCTCATTCCACCACCAACTTTCCTTGTCTTCTTTCCTCTGACCAGACGAAACACCCAACACATTTTTGCCAGTTTCTCTCCCCACCTTAGCTGTAGTTTCCCAGTCCTCAGGTAGCTCCTCACTGCCCCCAAGGGCCTGTTGCAATTTTTCCCTGAACTGCCTGCAATCATCCTCCTCCTTCAGCTTCCACCATCTAATCTTTGGCTCTGTCTTCACTCTCTTCCTCTTCTTTGTTACTAATCTCATTCTACAGACAACCACCCTATGCTGCCTTGCTACACTTTCCCCTGGTACCACTTTACAATCTCCAGTCTCCTTTAGGTGGCATCTCCTGCTAAGGATATAATCCACCTGTGTGCACCTTCCTCCACTCTTGTATGTCACCCTGTGTCCTTCCCTCTTCTGAAAATACATGTTCACCACAGCCATTTCCATTCTCTTTGCAAAATCTACAACCATCTGACCTTCCGCATTTCTGTCTTTCACACCATACATACCCAGCACCTCTTCATCCCCTCTGTTCCTTTCACCAACATGTCCATTGAAGTCTGCACCAATCACCAATCTCTCCTCTTTAGGGACACCATCTACCACTTCATCCATCTTACTCCAAAATTCCTCTTTCTCCTCTAACTGACAACCAACCTGTGGTGCATATGAACTGACCACATTCAAAATTATACCATCAACCTCCAACTTCAGGCTCATGATCTTGTCTGACACTCTCTTTACATCCAGAACACTTTACAAGCTGTTTCTTTAGGATTATCCCTACTCCATTTCTCTTCCTCTCTACACCATGATAGAACAGTTTGAATCCACCTCCAATGTTCCTGGCCTTGCTTCCTTTCCATCTGGTCTCCTGAACACACAGAATATCTACCTTCCTTCTCTCCATCATGTCTGCAAGCTCTCTGCCTTTACCAGTCATTGTCCCTATGTTCAGACTCCCTACTCTAACCTCCACACTCCTTCTCTCTCGTTGCCTTCTAACCCGCCTTCCTCCTCTCCTCTTTGTTGGTCTTCGACCTACAGTAGTCCAATTTCCACTGGCACCCTGCTGGTCAACAGCACCGGAGGCGGTCGTTGTTAACCCAGGCCTCGACCGCTCCGGTATGGCAATCATATTTGTGATCCGCATGATAGTTTTGGCACAAGTTTTACGCCGGATGACCTTCCTGATGCAACCCTCACCATTTATCTGGGCTTGCAGAACTACACAAAGTACACCCCTAATGGCTGGTTTAAGAGGTAATATACAATACTCTAATATAATGTAATCCAACTATGGTTTGAAAGATGTTATTAGTATCTTATTATCAGTGGTGGATCTAGACATTTCCAGGGTTGTCAGGGGTTCTGGCCACCACAGCAGCACATACACGAATACTTTTTTGAGAAATTACCCCAGTGCTGTATGTATCTATACAAACACTGATGCTAGCATTCTGTACGATCTGTTGAGCCCTGTGCAGCACTCTGCTCTAACTGAAAAAATGAAGATAACTTTTTGCTTTCCACGGTCTTTCTGCTTTTCTCCTGCACCTGGATAACTTTATTTGATTCTCCCTTTCAACAGTCAAAAATCCTCCTTCCAGAATGTAGGTTATCGCTTGATTGTCTTGTTCATACTAGTCCATCATTATATTGTTGTGTTATCACATAATGACATGGAATAGTCGAGTGTGAGGGGTGAGTGAGGGGTAAGGCTGTATTGAAATGACTAAAAATAATTACTACAATCACAACTTACTGCTGTTTTTATAATGTATCAATATTTCAGAATAGGTTATTTAACATCAACACATGTACAGTTTCTAGTTTCTTTTATTTTCATAGGGCTCTTGGCTCATGCAGGCCCTAAGCAGCTGCCTACTTTTGCCTAGTGCAAAGACCACCCTTGGACATGGACCACAGAGTGTAATGATGAACTCAGTTTCATTTAAAGAGGTTTGGTAGATTGTTGAGTGTGATATGTAATTTCTGAAATTTTGGCTCCTCCACCAAAAAAGTGCACTATTTGTTCAGACATATGTCTGAACCCCCGGAGTGGGTGTACTTGTGTGGGGTTTTATGTCATATTTTATGTTGTCGACTGTTTTATAAATGCAATAAGCCATTTGAGGCAGTACATTACAGTGATTTTATCACCTGTTGCTTTACTTAACATTACACTGTCATTACTGAACAAAATCTTTCAAAACAACTCATGACATATGAGATCTGCCATGACATGGTTGTGGTATGTTCATGTCAGTGTTATGTATTCAAATCAACGGATGGATGCTTTTTATCCTCAGCCTGAAAGTTTGGATGTTACTCCTTATTGAATATTTAATTCTTTTAATACTTGGAAAGCCAAACAAGGGTCATCCCCTGCCATTTTCATAAAGCTATTCAAAGCTTAAGCTGCAGCACATGTTCTGAGACAATTGAAAGCATTACGGATTTGCATATTTGTTATATTATCCCTAAAACAATTGCTTCATTGTATGCCAGCTGGAGATGACTTGGCCTCATTAACTGGCAAGAAAGGGAATATAGAGCACTATGAAAGCAGATGCACTGTTGATCTGCACCAAAACGCAATACATTGCTGTAACTGCTATGGTATTTTATTTAATGAAACAGCTCAGCATAAAATGCTAGCTGATAATCAGGTGTTAGCTTTAGACCCCTTGGCTTCAATTAGCAAGCATTCGACAAGGTACGGTTCCATCAGTTGTGCATGGTGCTATGACCTCTCAGCTTAGGATACAGTAACGCAGAATTTCTCAGATTCTCGTCCTACATCTGAGCTGTGTTTTATCTCCATTTAACCAGGGCGAGAGCACTGAGAATATTTTCATTTAAATGTACATCCTGGAGGGGATGACAGAGGATCCATGTTGCTGGATCACTGTAGCAAATTGGAGTCAACCTCATTGCTCAAGGGCACTGTCAGATGGACAGGAAAGACATTAAAACCTGCCACCCTTTGGCATTGTCAACACCACATGGTGAGCATGTGGATTTATACTTGCCACTGCTCCTGCTGCAGAGCCTTTCCTGCTGCAGAGCCTTTATATGCTGAACGAATGCTAGCCATCCAGCTCTGCATTTAACCTTCATCTATATGTAACCATGCCTCTATTGCTTTGTCTTAATTTTGCTGAATGTTGCATTAGAGCATTTGATTTATATTAGTGTAACGTGTTCCACTACACTATTGAAGTGAAAACCCTCCCATGTTGAGCATGCACATTGTTCAAATACTGTGCAATTGTCAGTGAGAGGCACTTTGCCTTTATTACAGCTTCCATTCCTTTCAGGAGACTTGCTTTTAATGTTTTTAAAGAAGAATGCTGGGATAATTTTCCACACCTACAAAGTTCAGTCTTATAAGTCGGGTAAATTTTCTGCTTCTCATGAGACAAGAAATCTCAAGCAGAGTGATGTTGAGGTCTGGACTTGAAGTGGCCAGTCCATTGCTCTGAGAACATTAGCAGCTTCTTTGTTTGATTTTCAATTGTTATTCTTTTTTATCTATTTCTTTTCCTGACAGCTACACATCATTTCATACCCATAGTGTTGAGTTGTCTTCTCATTGTGAATGGATGGACAGAAACACCTTTTTTCATATCTGAAGCAAGAGTGGAGCTTGATTATCTACACTCGCTCAAAGCGATACTGCATACTCCAGTTTTGAAACTTTTCTTTTCCTATCCTTTTTCCTTTCTTTTCATTTGTTTTTCCTTTGTCTTTACTCTGCATTATGCAATTGAATTATCTCATATCTAATCTTATACATCTTCTGAAAAATAGATCATTTGTGGTGTGTTATGAGGTGGTGCAGTGAGTAGCCATCACCTCACAGCAAGAAGGGGTTCAATTCTCCAGACAGGCGACTGGGGTCCTTTCTGTGTGGACTTGCATGTTCTCCTCATATCTGCATGGGCTTCCTCCTCATACTCCAGTTACCTCCCACAGTCCAAAGACATGCAGTCAGGCCAATTGGACAAACTGGCGCTAGGTGTGAAAGTGTATGATTGCATATATCTTTGTGTCTGCCTTGTGATGGCCTGGTGATCTGTCCAGGGTGTTTCCTGCCTAGGATAACCCCCAGCACACAGTGTGTGTGTGTGTGTGTGTGTGTGTGTGTGTGTGTGTGTGTGTGTGTGTGTGTGTGTGTGTGTGTGTGTGTGTGTGTGTGTAAATGAAGGCTGGTCTTATTAAAAAGTAATTGTTCAAGTATTGAGTATTATGTCCTCAGAAACTGGCACCTTGCCATATTCATTTTGTCAGCCCTGTTAGTTCGAGAAGAGAATCATGGAAATATATTAAGACTAGAAGTATGAAAATACAGTGAGGCATCATGTTGCATCAACTGGACGGTGCTGATTCAGCTACATTATTGTTTGAATATTACAGTCCGTTTTAAATCATGGCAATACTGCTTAATACATATATGCTTAATTCTATGCCAGAATAATGCCACATTCAAATGAATATTATCATTTATTTAAATGAATAACATGCTACCACGCAGCTTAATTCATTAGCACCTTTAAAAACTAAATTTGTCTCTTAACACCTCCATCAACTGATTTGCTCCTAATATTTATATTATATATTCTAGTAATTTGTCATATAAAGCAGGCTGGCTATCAGTTGGAAGGACTTTATGAGAAATCAGAACTTTTTGTTCATGCTAAAGTTCATAAACAACACACGCCTGTTGTGCACAGCAAAGTCAACCTACCTCTGCAGTCATATCAATGGCGCTAACAGCAACCCCCACCATCTCTTTACAACAGTCACTGAGCTATTCATACCTCTGGAAAGTAATGTAGCTGCCTCCCCTGAGCTATGCTATTCTTTTCTGCAGTTCTTTGGAAAAAAATGGCTAAGATCAATAACTCTTTAGTGGCTTCCTCAACTAGTACACTTTGCTATTCATCTGCAAACTGCATTTTCATACATACTACATTGCTCTCCCCCTGTGTCTGCACTTAATACGGTTGAGTCTTCTTTCATTGTTGATATTGTTACAGTTCTAAAGCTACCACCTACTCTCTCAGCCCCCTACCAACTAGCTGATTTTAAAACTAATTTTAACTAAATCCTGCCTGACTACCTGCTCTGGTTCCTCATCTTACAACGCTACTTCATCAATCACTGCTGTTTGGCCAGGTTCTCAGAGCCCAGCCTCAATCCACAAATTTAAACCTTAAATGTCTTCCAAAAATGTGTTGTTGCTAATCACCTGCAGACTTATTTAGGAAGCAATAATCATTTCTATTCTGGTTACCATCAGTACCAAATAACTGAAGCTGCCTTGACTAAGGTTGTTTATGCTCTTCTTTCATGAACAGATGCTGGAGCCCTTAGCATTCTTATTTTACAAGATCTAAGTACAGCCTTTGACATGGTGTGTCACTCAATTCTCCTGTCAAGGCTCTGTGAGCTGGGCATTGTTGGATCTGCACTGGACTGGTTCACCTTTTATCTCAGTTTATTTCTCTCTTGGGCTTTATTTCATCAACTTTGATCGTCACTCATGGGGTCCCACAGGGTTCAGTCCTGAGACCTCTGCTTTTCATCACTTATATACTCCTGCTTGGAAAGATCATATGAAACTTTAAACTAGTCTTTCACTGCTACACCGATGACACCCAGATTTATCTCAGGACCAAATTCATCACAAATCCACCTACTAGACTGTTAGAATTTTGTTTATATAAGATTAAACTCTGGATGAAACATAACTCTCTCGTGTTAAATAAAGATAAGACTAAATTCCTCACTGGCTCTGAGTCAACTCTCAATAAATCTGGCGCTGAAACTCTTTGACTTGACAATAATTGTAATATATAATAGTCTCCCTTGAGGTCAGAAATCTGGGTGTCATCCTTGTTACAACTTTCTCATTCAATGCTCACATAAATAAAATATCTTTTTTGTCTATGCAATATTGCTAAATTTCAAAAGATCTTCTCTCTTGCTGCTGCTGTAGCTCTCATATATTATTTGGACTATTGTAGTTCTCTCCTTGCAGACATTAGCACTTCCCCCTTTCACAAGCTTCAGATGGTCTAGAACTCTGTTCATCTTCTCAGTCATATTCGCTCTCATAACCACATTACACCTGATCTCCATCATTTCCACTGGCTTCCTATAAAGTATCACATTCACTTCAAAATTCTCCTGCTCACTTTCAAAGCTCTTAATAACCTCGCTCCTTCATATTTTATGTTGTCCACTGTTTTATGAATGCAATAAGGCACTTGAGGCAGTACATTACAGCAATTTTATCACAGGTGAGGTTTACTCCATGATGAGTCATGCCTAACCACACCTTTACATGTTGCTTTAGTTAACATTACACTTTCATTACAGAACAAAATCTGTCAATACAACTCATGATAGCATATGAAACCTGCCATGGTGTGGTTGTGGCATGTTTATGTCAATGTTCTGTAGCAGTATTCAAATAAAAGGGTAGATTATTTTTATTCTCAGCCTGAAAGCTTGAATGTTGATTCTTATTTCAAAGAATTATTCTTATTTCATAATTATTTATTTTTTATATATTTTTTTATATTAATTATTCTTATTTCACATCTCTTAACAACCTCATTCTTTCCTACTCTTCTTATCTTCTTCTCTTCATTCATCTTGAGCTGACTTGTTAACCATTCCTTCATCCAACTTTCATCATTTTGGCAATCAAGCATTGTCTAGATTTACTCCTCCTCTCTGGACCTCTTTCTCCATGTGTCTGGCAATCTAATTCTCTTTCCACATTTAAAACAAATCTCAAAACCCACCTCTTTTCTCTAGCTTACCAGCTTACTACCTAGCTAATCTTATCATTTCATTATAATCATGGAATTTGAGAAGTCATAGGGTACTGAAGTGCTTCCTAAAGACTTATCAAATCAAATCGTTCTGACTTATACACGAGATATACACCTATAATTAGCACACAGTGTAAAATAGGAGGTCAAATTTTTATTGCTCTCAGAATGTTTGCAGGTGGACCCTACTGATTCCCACTGAGAGGTTGCAGATCCTTTGCAGATGGTTAGAATAATGGGTAGTTTCACATCAAATCCCTCCAGAGCTTTGCCTTACAAATGAAAGCAATGTTTGGCGGTTACCTTGAAGATTTTCGTCGGTGTCCATCGAGGCTTAATTTGTGTTGTTTTCTACATGATAAAGTCGTGTTTGGCTCTCCGCTGGGGTTTTGAGAAAGCCAGAATCAATTTATTTTCAGAAGAATTAGTTCACTGCAAGTTACCAGATGTATTATCTGATGCCTTGTTGTATGCCTGAGCAGGGCTGTGGGGAATTCTAGAGTTTTCTCCACAGACTGAGCAGTAGATTGGGTTGCAGTAGCTTTATCCTGCTCTTGGTTTTGTTTTTTGTTATTTTGCGCTTTATTGAGAGAAAACACCCAACCAAATAAATAAGGCTGACCTAACTCCAATCCTGGAGGGGCAGAGCATTATAGTTTAGTGCTTATTGCAGTCTAAATCTAATTCAATACACCTGTGGCACAAAATATAAATTTTACCTAGTGTTATTGCCCTGCATTTTTGTAGAAGAAATGCATTCTGGAAAATAAAGGTTCTTAAAAAGTTTCTGGCTTGAATGCATGGCTCGAGAAACAATTTAAAATGCCTGTTTCATAGGAAACTACACGTTCCTCAAAGTTTGATGTGGTGTATATACATTGCAAAAGCTTTAAAACATACATTCACTTCCCAGTCCATAGAGTCAATATATGTAAACTAAGCTGCAAAAACAGCCTATTTTTAATGCAGTTTCTGTAATGTCAGGAAACCAACTAATTTAGTAGTTTAGCCCTACCCACTTGCACCCGCAGTTATAAGGAGAGTTGGAGCCTGTACTGCTTAAACTACTGAATAAAGCATAGTACAGGGCAACCAATCAGAAGAGAGCACATTCACATATGTCAGTCTTAAAGGCATGGTAAAACCATGATCTGGGCAAATCCAGTCTGAGTCAAGGCCAAGACTTTATAATGGTCGAGACCAAGTGAAGACTAACGGCCAAGACTGAGACGAGACTCATGGTTTATTGTAAATCTAAAATTATTTCAGCTTCTTTTCACCTTTCATCTTATATTTAATATATAAGGGCATAGTACAGCCTGTTTAACCTTTTCAACTCCACCAGTGGTTCCAAAATGCACTTCGTCATATTATTCATAACTTTCATATTTCATAAGCTACATTCAAATGGTGGGTGTGATATGAGGCTGTAACTGTCTTCTTTCCAGTCAAATAGATGGATGATGTCATTTTTAAACTTAATAATACAAGAAGCTGCCTCACCATATATTTTTCTACTGAAAGTTGACCCATTTTTCCGCAAATCTGGGCTATAAACTATAAACACATGGCGTCTCTTCAGTGATGAACTCTGTAAAAATTATTTTTATAAAATAATATAAAGAGCATCTATGTTTTTTGGCTTTCAGCAGTAAATTGTAGGAATGTATCAATATGTGTAGTCATAGCACATTTTCTGTTTTTTTCTGTTAAAATGAAATAAAATAAATATTTACATTTATTTCATGGAGTTAGTGAACAATTTGCCTCATGATTTGGTCATGTAAATTCAGATGGAAAACCAAAGTATACCCACGAGCATAAGAGGTTAAGTGGACCTTTAAAGGCACAGTAACAAAAACAGCCTGTTTAATTCTAGGTGACAAAGAGAGGATTAAAAATGATCAAGTAGTTAAAACTCTTTTTGTGGTGTAGGGTATAGGCCCTTTAAAAGATACAGATCCATTACACCATGTGGAGGCTCTTTAAAAATAGGTTCTTCACAAAAAATCCTGGTACCATTTAAAAATAGGACTACCTTTATAAAGTATGAATGGTTTAAATGAATTTATTAAGGGTTTTTAATTATGTCTTAAAGACCTTAATATCATTCATAAGCACTTACAAGACATAAAAAGGGCAGCAGTGACCTTTTGCTTGCCTAATATTGAGCCCACATTCATCCATACAGTTAAACCTCAGATTTTCATGTTACTTTGTCTTCATCTGTGAGCATTAAATCTCTCAGCTTCATCAAATATTCATACTCTTCAGAAATAACAGCTTAATTTTGCCCTTTTTATTAATGTGTTGTAACTGCTTATTAATGATTCATAAAGTTGACTATTACCAATCAACACACTATTTTTAACCATTCATAAACGCTTACAAAAGCAGTCATATTTTAAAGTAATGCCATTAAGAACCATCCAATAAGAGATTCTTTGTAATGCAGATTTATGAATTCATTGTTCCAAAGGTTCCTTTTTGTCACTGGTAGATTCGGGATTCAAATTAAGGATGTTTTTTTTTTCAAAATATGTGCTTTTACTCGAACTGTGTTGAATGTGTTAAATCCATTTTGTGCATGTTTCACAAATATCAGGCTTTCAGCGACAAAATGAATCCAAATCCAGCCATAAGTACTTGTAAAGGAGCAATGTTGGTTTTAAATATTTGTGCTGATAAAGTACAAACCCATGATTCATCACTCGTATGGCATCAGAGTGTTGACAAGCTCATTTTCTTTAGCTACAAAAGCAGAGTGGGTTTTTCAAATGACCCCCTGCTCTCTATGCTAATTATCCTGCTAGGCATGAATATGTTCATTATCATAATTACACACACAGAAAGCACACTGTAATCTGGTTGCTAGGAGAAGCAAAGGAAACGCTGGAAAACTGACTGCAAAGACAGCCTGCAAAGAAATGTTTGTGCGCTGTAATATTAAAGGAAGAAATGTGCTTATCTTTTTCCTCGTGAGATCCTCTCCCTGCACTAAATAGTAATGTGATGTAGAAGTAAAGAGGATATGGAGGCTTCTGAGCGCTTATACAGCAGGTTCAGGATGTTTGACAGTAAAACTCTTTTATCTGTGTTTTTACCTCTCTCCTGATCATGTTCAGATCCTGCTTGGCTTTTATTGCTGACTGATGCTTGATTGCAGCCTTGCATCTGCACCTATGAGATTATGCTAGAAATGGCACATCAGAGAACTAGATAGGGATTGCAAAAGTGTCATTTTCCCTTAAAAAAGGGTATCCAAAAAGGGTCCTTGTGCCAGATGCCATTTATACACCAAAGTAAAATGTGTCCCCAGTGTGACCAGAGGAGATCTGATTTTACTTTTAAGCTAGCAGTTATCAAACCTCTGATCAAGAAACTAAATCTTGATGTTAGCGTATTGTCTAATTACAGGCCTATTTCTAACTTACCATTTACATCTAAGATCTTAGAAAAAGCTGTGGCCCAACAACTTAGTTCATATCTACATAAGAACCAAAATTCCAATCTGGATTCAGGCCACATTACAGCACTGAGACAGCTCTTGTTAAGATAACTAATAATCTTCTTGCCTCTGATCAAGGCTACGTATCCTTGTTAGTGCTACTTGACCTCAGCACAGCTTTCAATATGATAGACCACAATATTCTCCTAGAAAGGTTAGAAAACATGGTTGGAATCACAGGGACAGCCCTGTCATGGTTCCAATCTTACCTAACAGAACATTATCAGTTCATCAGTGTAAACAATTTATCTTCCAGTTATTCAAAAGTAAGATTTGGTATTCCACAAGGCTCTATTTTAGGACCGTTATTATTTACAGTATTATTTACACTTAATTCTCTTAGGCATCAAAACTAGTGGTTGTGGTGCCTACAACACAAATATAGACATGTACCATTTTAAACAATTAGTTTTTATATATAATGTTGATGAGGGAAAATAGTGGCAAATCTGAAAAAAAAAAGTTTCATGCAACTCCCTGCATGAGTGTGTTTCAGACAAAGCCTTGTCTCACAACTCTCATAAAACAATGGGGCAGCCTATTCATAGCCATTTCATGTAATAGCTTTCTGTGAGAAAGCTTTTAGAGGCATTAAAACTCAAAACAGATTCCTATCACCACCACTGTGAACAATTGTGATTCAGTAAGTTTCGCTTGAGGAAAGCATTTCACCCCAAACCAAAAAGTGGCCCACATCAGATTCTCTCACCAAATCCAATTTTTTTGTTTTGCTGTTGACATTATCTTTTAAATGTGATCTGTATGTGACATCACTCTGAACAGATCAGCTCCCAAACCGACCCGTATGTGCAAAAGAACAGAGCTTCATGAGGCGGCTCGTCCAGAGGTAAACGATCATGGCGGCCAGTGAACGCCTGTCTCTCCTGGAGTTTTCAATGTCATCTTCGCCAGTGCCAGTGGTTAACAGTTGAGCTTATCACCCACAGTATGTTCGAGTTCTCCGTAACAAGGGCACCTTATTCGGCCACGGTCTTTTCTTTGGTTCTTGTCCTCAGATTCTTTCAATGCTGCAGCCTCAGGCTCCTCCAGCCACGCTCAGCCGTTTTGTTCGAAACCTCTTCGAACACGGAGCAGCTGTGATGAGTCTCTCTTACTTTTTGGTACAGAAACATCAGCCTAATTGTTTGAGTCTCAGCAATGTGAAATGATGACGAATGTCGAGTTGTACTGACGTAAAAGTCGCATGAATTCCAATCTGGCCACATATGTATCAGATTTCAGTACCACATATGAAAGGGCCTCAAATCGGAATGTCAGATTCAATGCATTTTTGGCTGTTCACACTGCCACACAAATGACACAAGTGTCACATATGAGGAAAAAGACCGGATTTGCGCCACTTTTACCTGCTGTGTAAACGTAGCCTAAGTGAGTTTGTTTACATCTTAAAAATTTAATTATGCTGATTTTTTTTTTTAATCTGTCAAATTCCCCTTTAACATAACCGGAGCACTATACTTCAAGTACAATAAAACTCTCATGGTACAACAAAGAGGCATTTAAAGAGCCTGACAACTCCTTGACTTTGGTATTCAAGGGTGAAACGTTTGCATACACCTCATTACTATGTATGAACTTGCAGCAAGGGAGCATAAGCTACTTGATTACTGAGCCAAAATCTCTGCCTCCCACACAAACAGCTGAACAGGTTCAAGGGTTGAAATTCTAACCATGAGCACTGTGCCACCAATGCCCATGTGAAGTTTGATGTGTAGTGGAAAGTTCTGCATAAGCTCTGTCAGTTTCAATATTGTAATAGACAGCTTTAATTCAGGGTGTTTTTTAATTCAGAGATATGACCACAGGCTACTTACTGACTCTACTCAAATGACTTCATGGGAGATTATATTGTTTTCTCAAACATAGTTTTCACAAGCCCTGTCCACTGGCAAAAAAAAAGAAGTACTTTATTATCTATATTTTATGGGACAAAAAAAGAATAAAACCTTTTCTGCTTTTGTGATTTCATACAAAACTCAATAAAAGTCATCTTGCTACATTATTATAGCATATTTTAGGTGCAGGATCTTAAAGTATATTTAGCTCTGTGCCCTATTTTCAAGCTTATAGCTTCTTTTGCCACACAAGATACTTCAGAATTGCTTTGAACTGTTCACTGATACTGAGTTGGTGAGAGCTATGATCTCCAGTATACATAAAGATCTTGAAGAACTCTGTCTTCTCTTTGCTGTGATCAATGTCGATTAGCTTCGGTTTCATTTTAATTGATTATACATACAGCAGCAGAAAGACAATGTTTCTAATGTTAATGTGCTACTATAAATACATATTACTCAATGAGCATCTATATACTCCTATATATATAATCTATATATATTGATGTGGTAGCTAAAACCTGTACAACAATCAAAAAAGATTAAAAGTGTACTACATGTGTGATGCAATCAATTGAATCAACTGCCTTTATATTGATCAAAATTTTAACTACCCATGATAATAGATTTGAATAGCCTTGAACAGTTTGGTGAAGGTCCTGAGGTTGTCTGCAAATCAAACCTTATAATTCTTAGAGCTCTCAGTGTTCTTTCATTTCTATCTGTGTTTGATCCAATCTAGACAAGGTTACTTCCAAACATTGTATGATTTGAATGGTTTTTGATTCAGCAGTCAAAAGTATTTCAAGGCAATGACTTTGTTTTAACAAGGGGATTATATTACATAAGGGTTTTGCTGAGGATGCAGCTAGAACCATGTCATTTTAAGCTGACAATATGGAACAAGAAATTCAAGAACCGTGGCCAGGCTTCTGTCATTCTAAGATATGGCCAAATGACACTAATGGTATCAATGCTTCCAGATAGCTAAAAGCTGAAGAAGCAAAAGAGAGAAGGACAAAGAATGAGATCTAGTTGAGTTCAGAACCTTTATATTTCTGGTACAGAGGGAAAAGAATGACTGAGACTGTTTTAGCTACTATGTGTGTATGAGCGAGCCCAAAGAGAGTGCTGAGGAATGCAACACAAGCCTACATAAACTAGCACAGATGTACATTTTTTGTCATTTTGTGTACATATGGCAACATCCCTGACAGATTCGTCACATGGATCGTGTATAAACATTCGTCCGAGAAGTTAGAGTTAATTGATTTGACACTCAATGAAGTGTCAAAGCTCGTGAGGCATTTATGATAAGTAAAAAAAAACAATGTTAGCAAACAAGGGACTAATGTGGGTGCGAAGCTAAATTAGCCAACTTCTGAGCACAGACAGTCAAAAGGAGGTAGAGATGCTGGAATGGATGGAGAAAGGGGACAAAAGAAAACAGTGACTATGAACTTTTGTACATTTTTACCTAAATTTAGTGCAAAGATATATTTTGTGTGCAGCAAGTGGAAGATACGTCTTCAATAGACTTACATTTGGATTCAGACGTACATCAGAAATTCTCCAGAATGAGATGACAGACCTTCTAAAGTACACAAACTCGCTAATTAAAAAAGGGAAGCAAGTAGGGTCGATGACATAGTTTTACCTTGCACAGTGCATGTTTTTAAACCTAGCACCCTCAAGGCCTCTTGCCCTGTACATCTGCACATCATTGATGTCACCAAAATGAGGACTGTAGGGCTAAGGGTGAATGTATTTTGCCCAGATAAGACCAAGATCCCAGCTTTCAGAAGGTAAAACACCCAGTCATGTAGACTCCTTTGCCCGCATTCTGTAATGATTTAAAGTTCCTAACGTTCCAGAACATTCACTGATTCAAGAAAGGAGTCCTGGGCATATGAAAAAGGAACATCTTATTGCTGTCTGGGCATTTGGACAAATGTTTAGATTTAGATATGTATTCCACATTCGTTCACTGTGCAGAGTGATTACTAGACAGTTATTTCCTTAATCAAAGCTAAAAACTGGTGAGATGTCAGAGATAGCTGTTGCATATGATGTGCTGTAATCTCCCTGCCGAGAATGTGCTCAGGAAACAGCTTGTTATTGCAGATATTTTGTCGAAACGTCCTCAGGGAACTGGCACAGTTCTCAAGCAGAAGTCATTCAATCAGGCGAGGATGCTGTGCTGTTAAACACTTTATGACCAGTGGATGCCCTAAGTATTCAGCAGATGTGCCACTCAAGCTAAAAGCCTACTACACATTCAGACATCACTTTAGAACTTCAGAAGAGCCGCTGTTGTACAGCAACAGTGTAGTGCTGCTCCAGCACTTGACAGCAGAAGTAGTGCAGTGCATACGTGATCGTCTCTAAGGCCACGAGAGAGACAAGTACAATGTTTAGTGGTATTGAATCATTTGAATGTATTTGAGACATAGTCAACACATGTAGAGAGGGACAGGTGTTGCCACCTACTCAAAGAAGAGAACCTCTAAACACTATACCACTCCTTCATCACTCATGTGACAAAGTACCAGAATGGAATTATGAACTGAATAAGGAAAACTCCTTATTAGATCGGGACTAATTTATCAAATATATTAAAGCTTAACCTACAGACATGTGACATAATATTGCACTAGGTACACAAAATAAGATTTTTGCCAGATGAAGGTGTGCAAATGAACTTGTCTGCAAGTTATTTAAGCCATGCCTGGGTTAGTCTAGATCAAGTCTGTCTGCTGTACACTGTCTGTAGCCTCTTCACATCTCACCCCGAGCTGCTCTCACCTCCACACCTACAACCCTCTCCCCACTAGCTCCCATTATCATCAATGGACAGCAGGTCAGTCAGGTACTCAGGAAACAGAAGATCAGGAAAGCAGAGGGCTCTGCTTGAGTCTCACATGCGACACTTTGGCACTGTTCTGAACAGCTTTCACACATCTTCACTGGTCTCTTCTTCCCATGTCTGTTGTACCTGTGCACTTTAAGGCCTCTATCATCATACCAGTTCCAAAAAAGAAGAAGATCTCCTGCCTGAATAACTACAGACCAGTTGCCCAAACATTTGATGTCATAAGATGTTTTGAGAGACTTTGACTTCAGCACCTCAAAGTCATGACTGATGCCCTTCAGTGCCCTCTGCAGTTTGCATATAGATGTAGATGTTACCATTAATTTGGCTCTGCACTACATCCTGCAATGTCTGGATGCCCTAATATGTATGCCTGTGTGCTGTTTGTAGACTTTAGCTCTGCTTTCAGTCCCCCATCTATCTGCCACTGGATCCACAACTTCTTGTCTAATAAGAAACAGTGTGTCAGGGTGGGTGACTCTCCCCTGCTCTATTCTCTCTATACCAGTGACTGCATATCTGACCTATTAGGTTTGCAGATGACACTACTCTCGTCAGTATTATCTCAAGCAGGAATAAATTGATGTATCGTCAGGAAGCAATGCGGCTGGTGTCATGGTGCAGAGCTAATAACCTGCAGTTATACACCCAAAAAACTGAAAATGACCATTGATTTCAGAAAGGAACTCACCTCACTGCCTCAACTGGACATACATGGCTCTACAGTCAACAGAGCAGTCTTAGAAATTCAGCAGGATCCTAAAGGGGTCCAGACACAGCACTGCAGTTATGAAGAAGTTCCTGTAATAGCTGAATAAGCTCAAGCTGCCTCCAGCTCTGCTGATCCAGTTGTACACTGTCCATAATAGTGTCCATCCTCACATGCTTCATATTTGTCTGGATCTGCCTTGTATCTTCACTCTTAAAAGTGTAAGCTGCAGCAAACAATGTGATGTGCAGAGAAAATCGTTGGCTTTTGGCTGAAGATGAAGAAGGTGGACAAAATCATGATGACCACTCATACTCTAGTCACTCTGTCTTCCTGCAGTTTCCATCTCAGTGGAGACCAAGTGTGAGGGCCCTAAAGACTATAACTGCCACCCCTACAGCGTCTTTTCTCAGGCCAACACCCTCTAAATAAGGACCTTCTCACATTCCCCTGCTCTAAACTGCTGTACATGCACTTATTACACATACTGTAAAGTACATAACTGCTGTATATGTCATGCCACAATCTTTCTGAATAAGAGCCTCTCCGAATTTTCTTTCATATAGTCTGTGCACATATGCACTTACATATATATTTTATAAATATATTTACATTTGTGACATCTTGTCTTACCTTGCTTTGTCTTTTCTCATTTCTGCCTGTCTGCCTTTGTTTATCTCCCCTCATGTTTCTTGTTCCCTGTGCTTTTGTTTACGTCTGCCATGTGCTTTTGATGTTTTGGTCTGTTTGCTCCCCAGTCATCTGCCCCACCTGTGTATAGTCTGTAGTCCCACCCTCTCATTAGCCCCAGGTGTTTCTCATCTGTTCTTTGTCTATTCATTCCCCTTGGTTTGGCCTGTTATTGGCTCGGCATTTTTTGTAGCGCTTAGCTGATTCTTAGTTTGAGTAGTTTATCTTATGTCTGTAGTTCTGTGTTCTTTGCTTTTGGTGTTTCTTTTCAATTCTTTAGTACTTTCTTTGTTCCGCTTTGCTTTTGTTTTTGGTTGTTTACTTTCTCCATGGACAACAATAAAACTGCTAGCTTTTTTATAGTTTTTGATTATTTTATATATTTTATTTATAATTTAAATTTATGTTGACACATGCACCAAAAGAAATTCCTTGTACACCTGGGCACTGGCAATATAAGATTCTGATTCTGATCATAAATTAGATCCTTGCAACATACAGAACATAAGCAGCAGAGCTTCATCCTGCACTTTTGCAGATGGAGCAAAACCAAATTAGGAAGCAAAGAAGCAAATCATTTACCATGTTAACATGTTATTAGTGCATTAACTTTGATAGCCCTACTATGTAATGAACTTCAAGTTAATTAGTAACACTGTAGTAGAAGAGGCCATGATTTCTGTTACAAGAAGTGGTATTTATTAAGACCCACAGAAAAGGCAAACATATAAGAGCCTGTTATCAGGGAACGTCACTTCTAGCCATGTGCCTCTGCCTCATGGGAGACACTTAACCCTCCCTAACTAAACCCGCACTCTGACAAAATAACACAAATGCAACACAAATGTTCACCTTAAACCAAAGAACAGTGACATTAAAACATTTATTGTGCCTTTAGTGGAGAGGGGGTGGGGAGAGAGCTGCAGCTCTGCATACCATGCATCTACAGCCCCTTCTGCGGTCACAGAAGAAAGTGGCAGCTGCAAAAATATCGATTTCTAGTACCGAATCTGTTTGAGGCTCTTTTTTGGAAACAGTGAAAGACTTTTTTTCCAAATTTAAATGTATTATGCAATTGAAACATAGATATTTGTGGAGAACTGGACCACTGATGATATCACTATATACACTGCAGAGTGCATCCTTACACTTGGCTGCCATATTGATTGTCATTCTCTGTGCGTGAATGCTTGTTTTTGGATGCAATGTCAGCAGATTCCCAAAAACATGCAGATGTAACAAAAATGCTGAGGTGTAGTGTAGAAGTGTAGAATACCTGCAACAATAACCAATTGATGGGACATATTAAGACATGTCATGTGTAGGTATTTGCATTAAGGTTTAATATTTAGAGTAATATAACCTAATCTAGGCCTTGTCTGATACATTATTTCATAGGAATGGTGTAGCTATTTGAAAACATGTATATCCAACCTCATCATAGTGTTCTGATCGTTTACTTCAGGCATCTGAAAGAAGGCATGTGCAGTTTGAAATAATGCCTAAATGCACGCAACTTAACATAAAGTGCACATATATGAGGTAAAATGTTTGAAACCATGTATGGTTTAGTTTAACTAGCACTCATTTTGGCAGATAAATGTAAATTTACTGAATTCTGAAGGATTCGTTAAAAATGAAAACTAAAACAAATTCACTTCTATCTGCAAAAATAAGTGCTAGTTAAACTAAACCACACGTGGGTTCAGCCATTTTACCTTATGTAGTTTATATTACCATATATATATATATATATATATATATATACTGCTCAAAAAAAATAAAGGGAACACTTAAACAACAATATAACTCCAAGTAAATCAAACCTCTGTGAAATCAAACTGTCCACTTAGGAAGCAACACTGATTGACAATCAATTTCACAGCTGTTGTGCAAATGAAATAGACAACAGGTGGAAATTATTGGCAATTAGCAAGACACACTCAATAAAGGAGTGGTTCTGCAGGTGGTGACCACAGACCACTTCTCAGTACCTTTCTGCTTTCTGGCTGATGTTTTGGTCACTTTTGAGTGTTGGTTGTGTTTTCACACTCATGGTAGCATGAGACGGACTCTACAACCCACACAAGTGGCTCAGGTAGTGCAGCTCATCCAGGATGGCACATCAATGCAAGCTGTGGCAAGAAGGTTTGCTGTGTCTGTCAGCGTAGTGTCCAGAGGCTGGAGGTGCTACCAGGAGACAGGCCAGTACAACAGGAGACATGGAGGAGGCTGTAGGAGGGCAACAACCCAGCTGGAAGACCGCTACCTCCGCCTTTGTGCAAGGAGGAACAGGAGGAGCACTGCCAGAGCCCAGCAAAATGACCTCCAGCAGGCCCCAAATGTGCATGTGTCTGCACAAACGGTTAGAAACCGACTCCATGAGGATGGTATGAGGGCCCGACGTCCACAGATGGGGGTTGTGCTTACAGCCCAACACCGTGCAGGACGCTTGGCATTTGCCAGAGAACACCAGGATTGGCAAATTCGCCACTGGCGCCCTGTGATCTTCACAGATGAAAGCAGGTTCACACTGAGCACATGTGACAGACGTGACAGAGTCTGGAGACACCGTGAAGAGCGATCTGCTGCCTGCAACATCCTTCAGCATGACCGGTTTAGCAGTGGGTCAGTAATGGTGCGGGGTGGCATTTCTTTGGAGGGCCGCACAGCCCTCCATGTGCTCGCTAGAGGTAGCCTGACTGCCATTTGGTACCGAGATGAGATCCTCAGACCCCTTGTGAGACGATATGCTGGTGCGGTTGGCCCTGGTTTCCTCCTAATGCAGGACAATGCTAGACCTCATGTTGCTGGAGTGTGTCAGCAGCTCTGTAAGATGAAGGCATTGAAGCTATGGACTGGCCTGCCCGTTCCCCAGACCTGAATCCGATTGAGCACATCTGGGACATCATGTCCCGCCCCATCCACCAACGTCACGTTGCACCACAGACTGTCCAGGAGTTGGCGGATGCTTTAGTCCAGGTCATACAGGCACGTGGAGGCCACACACAATACTGAGCCTCATTTTGACTTGTTTTAAGGACATTACATCAAAGTTGGATCAGCCTGTAGTGTGTTTTTCCACTTTAATTTTGTGTGTGACTCCAAATCCAGGCCTCCATTGGTTAATAAATTTGATTTCCATTGATGATTTTTGTGTGATTTTGTTGTCAGCACATTCAACTTTGTACAGAGCAAAGTATTCAATGAGAATATTTCATTCATTCAGATCTAGGATGTGTTATTTGTGTTCCCTTTATTCTTTTGAGCAGTATATGTATATATATATATATATATATATATATATATATATATATATATATATATATATATATATATATATATAACAAGACAGATTGCAACAAAAACTAAATGAAAACCTTCAAACTTTTTTACATTCCTATTTTTTTATATAAGTGCAGTGAAAAAGCGTGTTATTAACACAAAAGAGCTGACTGCCAGAAATAGCCACCTTTCTGTATCTGCCTTAAAGCATTCATTTCACCTTACTTCTACTTTTGGAGAAAAAGAATACTCCTCATTTTTATAATGTTTCTTCTTTCATCACCAACTTTCTTCTCTTTCTTATTTATTTATTGTATTATTCTGGCACTGGACAATGGACTGAGTGCTGGTGACTCTTCTACCATTAGTTATCAGTTAAGTGCATTAAGTCAGTGATTTGTCAATTAATGGTCTATATGAACTCTTACCAAAACACTGTGTACAGACTGTGCTTGCATTATCATTGCTGCATTCCTGTTTTCAATTTAGATGATGTGCACACCTAGAAACCATTGAACGAACCTGTACTGGAGCATCAGTGCAATTAGGCCATTAAAAATCCATCTCTGCAATGAAAATTGCTTTTTCAAAATCACACAGCAAGGAAATAGGATTTGAGCAAAAATAAACCCATGAACTTATACACTGAAGCGTGAATTATTCTCCCTAATGAATGCCTGGTTATTAATTTGTTCTAACAGGAGAACTAATGACCCATCAATGAGTTCTTTCAGAGATATGTTATGTGCTCTTTTGTTTGTAAGTCTTTGGGTCATTTGTTGAACATATTTCACAGTATTTGCTCTTATTAGAGCGCCTCAGTGTCCAGCAGTGTTTTTATAGATACCATGAGTAATATTTTCTCCCCTGAGATTCTCATCCAGTATATGTGTTGCATCTACGTGCAAAGCCTGTCACTGACCTCTGCTTGTCAGGACATATGAATCTTCTGCTGTTCTCCAGCCACTGATGGGAAAAAAGGACTTTTTGGCTGTTGATTTCTGTATATAGTTCAGTGGCATCATTGTCGGCAGTGCAGGAAGGAGAATCGCACTGGGATCCATAGCATGGGGGGACTGTGATGACCAGGCACTGTGACATCTTTACTGGACTACTTAGATCACTACTTATGCAATTTATATCTGTGAATCATAGGTACCTATGATAATTTGATATTATACTAAATCCATTAGTCTACATTAGAGAATCAACATCTTGTCGTCATAATTGATTCAGATTATCATTCGATCAACACATGGGCAGCATCACTAGAACAGCTTTTCTGCATCTTCGCAACATTGCCAAGATAAGAAATGCCTTATCCCTGCATGACGCAGAAACACTAGTACATGCCTTTATTACTTCCAGGCTAGACTCTTGTAACGCACTACTGTCAGGATGTACGAGCAAGAATCTAAGCAAACTTCAACTAGTCTAAAATGCTGCAGCCAGGGTCCTCACTAAAACTAGAACATTTGATCATATCAGTCCAGTGCTATCATCACTTCATTGGCTGCCTGTTAAATTCCGTATTGATTATAAAATCCTTTTATTGACTTATAAAGCCCTACATGGGCTCGCTCCTGAGTACCTGCAAGACCTTATTTCCCATTATGAGCCATCACGACTACTCAGATCACAGAGTGCTGGCTTATTAATTGTCCCCAGAATTCATAAGGCTGCAGCTGGGGGAAGAGCTTTTTCTTATAAAGTCACCAAACTTAGTCGCAATCTTTAAAATTAGGCTGAAAACTCACTTGTTCAGTTTAGCAGTTTAGCTTGATTATAAAATCCTTTTATTGACTTATAAAGCCCTACATGGGCTCGCTCCTGAGTACCTGCAAGACCTTATTTCCTATTACGAGTCATCACAACTACTCAGATCCAGTGCCGCTGGCTTATTAATAGTTCCTAGAATTCCTAAGGCTGCAGCTGGGGGAAGAGACTTTTCTTATAAATCCCCCAAACTCTGGAATGATCTTTCAGAAAATGTTCAGGACTCAGACACAGTCTCAATCTTTAAATCTAGGCTGAAAACTCACTTGTTCAGTTTAGCTTTTGGTAGGTAATGTTCCCCCTTAGATAAAGGCGGCAGATCCAGGGGTCCATGGACACAGGGAATTATAGTAAACTGAGATGCTGGTGCTGTCGTCCCGCTGCTCACATGTGGTCACTCAGGTTTGTGAACGGTGGAGTGGAGGGATGCCAAACTGTTTCAGAGTGCTCTCGTGTCTGTGTGTCCTTCTGGTTCTCTCCTTTTAGTTAAGCTGTCATAGTCAGATCTGCCGGAGTCATTAGCCACACTCTGGAAATGTTCACATTCCCTGTTTTATGTACAGACAGAATAAAACTGATTCCATCTCCCTGCCTTTTTTCCGAGTATACAACCGCCCACTTGTCCGGCTGGACACTGAAGGACGACTGACTGTCGAGCTCTCCTGCTACCCACTTCAGACCAGCCGCCCACGCCCCAGCTACTGCCACCTGCCTTGAACTAGCTGCCCACCCTACACTGATGTTTTCATAGACTCCTAGCTATTACTACTACTAATACTGCTGCTATTAATACTAGTAGTATAAGCATTTGTAGGTAGTTTGACCAGAGGAGGATGGGTCCCCCCTGGTAAGCCTGGTTCCTCCCAAGGTTTCTTCCTCAGCTCAGAGGGAGTTTTTCCTTGCCACTGTCGCCCCTGGCTTGCTCACCTGGGGGTTTTACATTCTTGTTAAAACTCTGTCTTTTCTGGAATTCTGTGAAGCGGCTTTGTGACAACATCTGTTGTAAAAAGCGCTATACAAATAAATTTGATTTGATTTGACACATAGAAATGTTGAGTAAAGAAGTGTGTGTTTATTCATTTAAGGTAATATTGTCTCAACTTATAGTAAATGTCTCACGACTGTGTAGTTATACCTTAACAACACATGCAACAATAACATAACTATTGGTTACAGATGGGGTACAGTAGTGCAGCATATATGAATACACATGTATTACTATTACACATGAGTAATTACATAAGAGAAAACACACTGTAGCTACGCTTGTGTAACTTCATGAGTGAAAACTGAACAATTACACATGTGCAATCACATAGGCTGCACAACTGTAATCCAGATGTAACAGTGAATACATGTTTCAGTATTCTAAGAAATAAAAGGTACTACACTGTCACAGGGGCAGTTCCTCTCCCGTCACTGGGGTGGAACCCTCAAGGGTGCATCAGTACCTTTAGTCAGGGAACATAACTGAACCATAATCCAAATTATATTTTCTGAGTTGCATTGACTCCACACACCCTGTCTCACCTCCAGGCTTTTATTTTATTGTTCTGTTTTAAAACATTAGATTATGAAAAGGTATAAATATGCACTTTTCACCCGGAAAAACTTAAGATTCACAGTCGGACCTTAAAACCACTGTTGTACCTTTGAGGGAACATTTACATTGTTTGTACCTTGATTAACAAAAATGTACCTGCACAGAACCTTTATTTCTGACAGTGTGGTTTACATTGCTGTTGCATATATTGTTAATGTGTAACTACACAGTTATAAAGGACACAATGTGGAACCTGTAATTTTGGAAATTGAGAGAAGAATGAATTATTTTTGCACTAGTGCCCATACTATCCCAGTTACACCACTGATACAGTTCACCACAGGGCACATCTATAGACTAAACATATTCATTTTGGCTATTAATCTTACAGTATCAGTTGGTTTGGCTAATCTTACCTCAAGACTTTACTGAAGGTCAGCATTCATAAGGTGACATGATATCTACATCCCCTTTAATGACAACTCTCATAAACCTACGTAAACATTTTATAAAGGCTTATTCCAGCAGTGGGTGGCTGCCGTTAAGACAGCTTTAGTCTTTTTTTGTCATTTCACCTCAGCAAGTATTATGAAAACTGACACTTGTTGGAATAAGCCTTTATAAATGCTTACATGGGTTTGTGTCTGTTGTCAGAAAGGCTCACATAGATGTCTTGTACCCTAATGAGCGCTGCTTTTTAGTAAAATGGTACCTCTAATTCACATTGTAAGGGACAGTTCTAGCTGTTGTGCCATTTCATTAGCATTAAAGATGATGCTCTGTAGGTATAAATTTGTTGGACAAGATTGTTCCAGATTGTAGAGACACAAAGCTTAGGACTTCAGCGCCTATTTCAGGAGGTGTACATTACACAAATAGGAATAACAATTTCAGTCCAGGACCAAACAGGCTTGTTTACTGAACTTCACATGATCCTGCTCCCTAAGCTGGAATTAAAATGAGTCACTCTGTAAAATGTACGCAGGCCTGAAGTGGTTTGAAGGGCTCAAATAACATTAAGTGGAGTGTCAAAACACATGCAGAGGAGGTTTACGCTTAATCTGACAGTGATGCTGACAAGTACCTGAGTGCAAGGTGTCAGTAACACACCCCTTCATCACCTCTGCTTATTTCTTTTAAACATTCTGTAGTCAACATGCTTTTTTAACCTCAAAAATACAGCTTGAAAAGCAGCATGTCTTTGTTAAATCTACCACATTAAATTGGAGAAATAAAACTTCACAAAAAATATTTTTCCCTGACACTTTACAAGAGAATCACAAAGTTTTGATGTAGGTTTTAAGAAGGTTTGCTTCTGTTATTCTCTTCGCCCAACTGTCCTCCAGTGGAGGGGGTCTACTGGTCAATACCTATAGTGAAATTGTTTTTCTCCTTGTCCACAAAATGTTCCCTAGATGCTAATCTCATCTCTGTGTTGATTGTAGTTGAAGCTAAATGCTAAAATCCTGAAGGGGCTGAGCATTTGATGCCCAAGTTAAAACAAGCCTTCTCTAAGCAGTAATATGTGGTTCATTTAGTAATAGCATTTTATATCATGAGCCATAAAGCAATAGCCCCTGAGGGTATAGAGTACAGAATATTCCTGGGCTGGCTCCAAGTTGGACCTGGTCAATTGTAAAATCTGAACCTACTTGTCAGCTGTAGGACTAGAGAGTCAGGATACCACTTTTTTCTGATACTGATATTAGCACTACTGAAACCTTGATTACCAGCCAATACAATTCTATTTTTGTTCTTTAAAACTCCATTACATTTATTTTAATTGAAGGGCTTCCTTTAAGATGAAAATCTAAGCGTAGGCTATTATGCCCAAACTACTTTAACAATACTCTTAAAAGTAAAGGTGTTAGAAGAACCATAGAAGAACCACATTTGATTCCCTGAAGAACTCAGCGGGCAAAACAATTTGTAGTTTCAACAGAGAGGTTTAAAAAAATCATCAAACTGAAAGCGTCTCTAGGGGACCAAACATGACCCTGAAGATCTGCAGTGTTTAACTCTAAGACCATAGCTGAGCCATCACCAAGCTGGAGGTTGGAGGCCATGTCCATAGAATTTCAGGCCCATAGAACCTTTTTCAGCATCTCTATTTTTAATACTGTATATACACATTGCTGAAAATAACAATAGTCTATATCCATATAAACAGTATGTATACATTTACAAAATAATCTGATCTTAACAATAATTTGTTCAACTTGTTCATAAGCACTTCAGTTATCTGATAATGTGAAAACTCTGGGTCTGCATGGATCCCTCAGTACTCAGAAGTCCATGATATACACCTCTATTGTTGTTTAGAAACTCAGCTAAGAAACAACATGAGATGCAAAATTCAAACATTTTATCTTTATCTTGGCGTTAATATTTATTTGAGAGTTCATTTGGCTCCAAATTGAATTGATAATGGTTTTATCTTTGAAATAGATTTGAAGTTCAGCTCATCTAGAGCTGGTTCTGTTTCTGCGCAGATGTAGAAAAAAAAATCAAGGTCTCTTTATTGGATTTCATTACATTTAATAACCACTAAAATGCCATTTAAGTAATCAGAGTATGTTTACATGACCACTTGAATAATCAGATAATTGCTGAAATCAGATAATGGTTACAGAGCATGTATAGGGGATGCTGTTTGCTATTCGGTGTCGACCAGAGGAGGATGGGCTCCCCTTTTGAGTCTTGGTTCCTCTCAAGGTTTCTTCCTCTTGCTCTCAGGGAGTTTTTCCCTGCCACTGTTGCCACTGGCGACGCTCATGGGGGCTTGGCCCTGGATTTTTTATTTTTTATTTTTTTTTCTGTAAAGCTGCATTGTGACAACACCAGTTGTAAAAAGCATTATATAAATAAACTTTGCTTGCTACTTAAATCATTCACAAACTTTCTGATGTTCAGTTGAACATGATGGTTAGTGTTAGGGCTAGGAGTAGGCATAGGTTTTGCCTTGAGCTTAAGGTGAGAGTTAGGTTTAGTGACAGATTTAATAAATTCTTTCACACTGAACTTGAAGTTCAGATGAATTTAATGGATATTTAGTTGAATATTTATAAAATGCCTACAGTGGACCATCCAAGTAACTCCACTTCACAATCAGGTGCATTTAATGGCTATTTAGATGAACGTTACTTAAAGGCAGACTAAACATTTACAAAGAATCTACAGTGGACCATCTAAATAAAGTGTTACCCAGATAATGATTGTATTTTTGAAGTGCCTGTTAACACTTTCATTGTTTTGAAAACATACTAATTTGTCTCATGATGAGTTTTTATGAAGGTTGTTTCTTGTGGTACATGAACAGGTATGTCTGGATTTCAACTTCAAAATGTCGTGCCTGCATTTCCAAAAAGAAAAACTTCCAGTTCATTCTACCACTGTAGCTGACAGCAAGAGATGGGAAAATTGACCTCTTGGTGGAACATAGCTGTTGTCACTTGCTGTTGTGGTACTAAGCCATTGCCACTGACAGAATTCGCATCTCTACTCTACTGAAAGACATGGAACATTGGGTTTGCCACTGTCCATCAACCATTGTAATGTAAATGCAGCATTGTAGCATAACAGTTATCACTTTATGTGTGATAGTTAATTAACATTGACTTAACCACTATTCCTTCCTGTCCCAGTGTTTTCAATGAACAAGAATAAGATATCGGCTCATTACACAGTATGACTGATGATGGATGAAACACCAACCTTAATTTGTTCTGGATCTACACAGTATTAATGAAGCACCATCCTGGCCATGGTTTGCTGAAACCTTTTCAGCAATTAATTCCCCCTGCCTGGTCCATTATAAAGGAGATCCAGGCCACAAATTATGTCCACGTCCTGATGCTGTCACTGTTTACATTAGGCTGATAAATGAATCTGTGGCAAGGTTTCTGAACCAAATAAAGACACAGGAGAGCTTCAGGGAAGGTTTTAGATTTATTGTTATTCACATTATTTTCAAATGTCAACCAGGAAATTGTGACATATATGAATTTGACAGATATGAATGACAACAAAAGAGTCTCTTCCAGAAATTAGCTTCAGCTTAAGTCTGTCTGTTAGAGAGGCTCTGCTTTTATGTGTACTTTTATCTTAAGTATTATGCTTAATCTGACAGTGATGGTTCAGCATTGCTATTTGGATCCTCTTTATGGTCTTATCTAACCATGAAAGCTGAACATATGCACTGGCAGGCAGCCATTGTAGTGCACACTACAGTCATGGCAATCTCAGGAAAAGAAAACGTCACTGCGATGGTATCTTTTGCTTGGGTTTAGCATGCATTATAGAATACACAAGACTGTCAAAAGTGAAAGATGTTTCCACGTTGTTCATTTGTGGTTTTCTTTATTTGGCCTGGAAAGCCGACCCTCTCGCACGGCTCATTGCACATTTCTTTCAAAGCTGAAATTAGTTTGCCAGTGGTAATTCGCCATCACAGATAAAGACAGAATGATCCAGTCTGCAAGCTCACTTTCCTTTATCACATGGTGATGGAGATTGCAGGCAGTTGTTAAAGCTCAGGTGTATGTCCAATGAATAAAATCAGGCATATTTTTGTGCAACTTCTAAATGTTTCTCTAATTTCTAGGATGTCAGCTGTTGCCCAATGGCCCAATGAGTTGTCTGTTCTCTTCTAAGTGAAAGGAAGCAGGTTAAAATCCTTGTCTGTGGTAACTGAATGCATGCTACAGATGATGGAGGAGAGATGGGGGCTCAGGTCAAAGTACTCAGTCTTAACTATGTAACGGCTTTGTCTTGGACTTTCCAACCTAATGTGTATGACTTTGCCTTTTAGTTTTTCTAACGATCATATGCCGTCATTGCCACAATGCCATTTAACCACAGCAGTGTTTATATGACTTCAACATTTTATAGCAGAAGAACCTTCAGTCTGATGGATAGAACAAAATGCCACATGCAGTAAATGCAGTGTTTAAAAGAAACAGAAGCAATAACCACTTGAAACTATCTAGCATGTGGTTTTGTTAGCAAATAGGCTGCTAGCTCAATGGCTAATTTAGCTAAACTTATCAAGTTAGACTACCTGAAGCAAATTATAGTTCATATTGCTTTAAACTTTGCTAAACTGCAACTGGATTAGTTATTATACTAGCCAGCTTGAATATGTGCCATATGAACCTAACCAGCTGTTTTAAGTTGTTTTGCCTTTTCTTTAAATGCTGTATTTATTGTTTGTGGTGGTTCTGTCCTTCAGATCCTTCCTGTGAGACCTGTTATTTGAAGCCGTGTCAAGCCAGATAGGTTTTTAGCAGATGTTTACTTTTGTACAATGCAATGCCTGCAGCTTATAAGACTAACATGACATTTTCTACTAAAGTACTCACGTCCCAGTAACTTGACTCAGGTCAGACTATCATGTCCACTTGAACCTTCATTAGGTGATTTTTGATTATCTCTGGAATGTAGCATGGCTTTTTTAATTGTAAGCATATTTCTAGCTTATTTTCTGTGAGTGCGTTCTCTACTTTAAGATAACACCCTGAAACAAAATTGAAGTAGTTGAGGTAGATGTTTTAGAAAGTTTGGTCATGGTGTATCTTAGGAAAGTGTAACCTAAAGCAAATTCACAGTCGCAAACTGTCCCAAGTATAATTTTGTAAGCCATAAAAAAGGAATCTAGACTTGTTGTGCAACCACCTCTTTGGGCACATCGTCAGGAGATAGCAAGGTTGATCCTCAAAGATGCTACAACCATCTGTGGTCTGAAGTATAAAAGATCATAGTTGGCCTCACTTTCTGAGTGGCTAGCCAACACAGGCTGATGTGCAACATACTAGCTGATGTAACAGAACTAGGCAGTTAGCATTAACCTGTGCTTGCAGTTTGAAAAAGATGCTATCAGGGCTTGGATAAACCTAGCTTGCTGGTGGAATTGGCATTGGCTTAAGGAAAAAACTGTAAAAATCTAAACAAATCAATCTAGATCTAATCCAGCTTAATCATGAGCTTTGACACAAAATATAGTAAAAAAACATAGTACAAATATTTCAGTCATCTTATTACACATCTTACTTAGGTCAGTTTTTCAGTCCTTTTTAATTTAGTGTGCTGTTTTTTTTCTAAATTTAGATTTAAGGAAGAAAATGGTCAGTGGAAAAAAGACAAGAACTTCCTGAATGTAGACCCATCCTTTAGAAGATAGCCATAATTGAGCCTTATTACATTTCCTGAATCCAATCTGAACTGTGTTGGACACACTGTTGCTACAAAACATGAGTTTCTGCAATGTGAAAATTTCAGAGTAAATTGGCCAAAGCCCCAGTGACCGTATTGCAATCACTATGCACCCATCCATATATATTACATTCTCCAACTGGACTGACTGGCATCTGGGTTGTGATGGCTCCCCAGCACTGGCTTCTAATCGCTGTGGAAGCAGCCTCTACAATGTCGGCAGCAGACATTAGGGCTGGAAAGCACTGCTGAGCACAGAGGAGTTGTTTATCTTGGGAAGCAGGCCCTCCTTCCATCAACCTGCCAATAGAGACAGCACAGTAAACCACGCTCCTCAGCAAGATAAGCTGCCCAGACTGGGCCTTTCTGCCAGGCCTGACAGACAAGAGAAGAGGACTGCCATAAAAGACCTGTGAAATTTGAATTTCCAGAGGGAACACTCTGCTTTATTGAGACTTTTGCCTGAGTTTTATCTCCATTTAGCTGATCTGTTTACAACTGCCCAGATTTGAGATTCTTTCTAGAAGAAATGATGCATCAGTTTGTGTCAGATAGCCTAACGATACCAGGGAAAACTAATAAACCCTGGGTCAGCAACATTGTCTTGGACATTCTTGTGGTGGCATGTCCCGCTCATCAGATTTGCGCAAATGTCTGCTGCTCATGCATTTTGGATTGGGATCCAGCTCAATGTTAACCCAACCATGACATCCCCCCTTAGACCTGGAGTCATGGGATATATCTGGGTCAAATAGCTTGTCTTCATGAATAAAAGAGAAGGTTTTATTTAAATCTACAGGAATAAGGGCTGCAATAATGTGCTAGACTCCTTGGTGTAAGAATTGTATGACTTTGCCATTTGCTATCAAACTGTGATCCCACAGTTTGTGCTCTTTCTATCCGCTAGAAGCAGACATGTTTAAAGATGTACAACTAGTTTTTATCTGTGATCCAGAATCAATACAGGAAATTAAAAAAGCCCGTGGGAAGGTGCTGGATCTGTATTGTAATCAGATAGAACTAACAAGGGCAGCAGCAGGGAGGCAGCAGAGACCGATGCTTGACCGGGCTAACATCCTGTAATTGCATTTCTTCAGTGCACTGGCACTCTGCTCCCACAGCTAAAGCCCCAGCAATCAGACGATGCCCCAAGACCACAGAATCAAGGCTTGTGGATCAGTAGGCCGAAAAGGTATACACCTGCAGGCCAGCTTTAAAGTTCCTCAACATCAAAGGATTTGAAATAATTACAATGCCCATGTTTACCTAGTAGATCAATTTCTGTGATACAGTCAGAGACTTTATCTCCTTTAGCTCATTAACATCTGCCCCCAGAGTCGTTGGTTCATGTGCACGTCCACGTGAACCGTAAAATGAATCTGTATGTGAAGCTGGAGCTTACTGTGTGACAACGGAATTAAAAGATCATGTTATTTAAAGAGAAGAGCAGATTTGGTCAAGTTAAGTTAAGAAAGGTTAAATATTATGGCTGTCAAATGATTAAAATAGGTATCACTTTATTTTGAGTGGTCCTTTCTAGGTGATTAATTAACTCTTAACAGAGTATCAGTAACAAACCAGTGAAGTAGCATCATCTGAATACACTGAGGTAAATATCCTGAAGATGATACATTACTTACAGTAAATAGATGTATGGTCTATAACTTATACAAGTAGACATTATATGGTATGTCCATTAAGCGAAACCTAACCTTACCCAATCTTACCCAAAACCTAACCCTCACTCTGGCCCTAATTATAATTCTAACCCTAACCTTATCCCAAAACTTAATCTTAACCCTCACTCTGGCCCTAATTATAATTCTAACCCTAACCTTATCCCAAAACTTAATCTTAACCCTCACTCTGGCCCTAATTATAATTCTAACCCTAACCTTATCCCAAAACTTAATCTTAACCCTCACTCTGGCCCTAATTATAATTCTAACCCTAACCTTATCCCAAAACTTAATCTTAACCCTCACTCTGGCCCTAATTATAATTCTAACCATAAACCTTATCCCAAAACTTAATCTTAACCCTCACTCTGGCCCTAATTATAATTCTAACCATAAACCTTATCCCAAAACTTAATCTTAACCCTCACTCTGGCCCTAATTATAATTCTAACCCTAACCTTATCCCAAAACTTAATCTTAACCCTCACTCTGGCCCTAATTATAATTCTAACCCTAACCTTATCCCAAAACTTAATCTTAACACTCACTCTGGCCCTAATTATAATTCTAACCCTAACCTTATCCCAAAACTTAATCTTAACCCTCACTCTGGCCCTAATTATAATTCTAACCATAAACCTTATCCCAAAACTTAATCTTAACCCTCACTCTGGCCCTAATTATAATTCTAACCATAAACCTTATCCCTAAACTTAATCTTAACCCTCACTCTGGCCCTAATTATAATTCTAACCCTAACCTTATCCCAAAACTTAATCTTAACCCTCACTCTGGCCCTAATTATAATTCTAACCCTAACCTTATCCCAAAACTTAATCTTAACCCTCACTCTGGCCCTAATTATAATTCTAACCCTAACCTTATCCCAACACTTAATCTTAACCCTCACTCTGGCCCTAATTATAATTCTAACCATAAACCTTATCCCAAAACTTAATCTTAACCCTCACTCTGGCCCTAATTATAATTCTAACCCTAACCTTATCCCAAAACTTAATCTTAACCCTCACTCTGGCCCTAATTATAATTCTAACCCTAACCTTATCCCAAAACTTAATCTTAACCCTCACTCTGGCCCTAATTATAATTCTAACCCTAACCTTATCCCAAAACTTAATCTTAACCCTCACTCTGGCCCTAATTATAATTCTAACCATAAACCTTATCCCAAAACTTAATCTTAACCCTCACTCTGGCCCTAATTATAATTCTAACCATAAACCTTATCCCAAAACTTAATCTTAACCCTCACTCTGGCCCTAATTATAATTCTAACCCTAACCTTATCCCAAAACTTAATCTTAACCCTCACTCTGGCCCTAATTATAATTCTAACCATAAACCTTATCCCAAAATTTAATCTTAACCCTCACTCTGGCCCTAATTATAATTCTAATCATAACCTTATCCCAAAACTTAATCTTAACCCTCACTCTGGCCCTAATTATAATTCTAACCATAAACCTTATCCCAAAACTTAATCTTAACCCTCACTCTGGCCCTAATTATAATTCTAACCCTAACCTTATCCCAAAACTTAATCTTAACCCTCACTCTGGCCCTAATTATAATTCTAACCCTAACCTTATCCCAAAACTTAATCTTAACCCTCACTCTGGCCCTAATTATAATTCTAACCCTAACCTTATCCCAAAACTTAATCTTAACCCTCACTCTGGCCCTAATTATAATTCTAACCATAAACCTTATCCCAAAACTTAATCTTAACCCTCACTCTGGCCCTTATTATAATTCTAACCCTAACCTTATCCCAAAACTTAATCTTAACCCTCACTCTGGCCCTAATTATAATTCTAACCCTAACCTTATCCCAAAACTTAATCTTAACCCTCACTCTGGCCCTAATTATAATTCTAACCCTAACCTTATCCCAAAACTTAATCTTAACCCTCACTCTGGCCCTAATTATAATTCTAACCCTAACCTTATCCCAAAACTTAATCTTAACCCTCACTCTGGCCCTAATTATAATTCTAACCATAAACCTTATCCCAAAACTTAATCTTAACCCTCACTCTGGCCCTAATTATAATTCTAACCATAAACCTTATCCCAAAACTTAATCTTAACCCTCACTCTGGCCCTAATTATAATTCTAACCCTAACCTTATCCCAAAACTTAATCTTAACCCTCACTCTGGCCCTAATTATAATTCTAACCCTAACCTTATCCCAAAACTTAATCTTAACACTCACTCTGGCCCTAATTATAATTCTAACCCTAACCTTATCCCAAAACTTAATCTTAACCCTCACTCTGGCCCTAATTATAATTCTAACCATAAACCTTATCCCAAAACTTAATCTTAACCCTCACTCTGGCCCTAATTATAATTCTAACCATAAACCTTATCCCTAAACTTAATCTTAACCCTCACTCTGGCCCTAATTATAATTCTAACCCTAACCTTATCCCAAAACTTAATCTTAACCCTCACTCTGGCCCTAATTATAATTCTAACCCTAACCTTATCCCAAAACTTAATCTTAACCCTCACTCTGGCCCTAATTATAATTCTAACCCTAACCTTATCCCAAAACTTAATCTTAACCCTCACTCTGGCCCTAATTATAATTCTAACCATAAACCTTATCCCAAAACTTAATCTTAACCCTCACTCTGGCCCTAATTATAATTCTAACCCTAACCTTATCCCAAAACTTAATCTTAACCCTCACTCTGGCCCTAATTATAATTCTAACCCTAACCTTATCCCAAAACTTAATCTTAACCCTCACTCTGGCCCTAATTATAATTCTAACCCTAACCTTATCCCAAAACTTAATTTTAACCCTCACTCTGGCCCTAATTATAATTCTAACCATAAACCTTATCCCAAAACTTAATCTTAACCCTCACTCTGGCCCTAATTATAATTCTAACCATAAACCTTATCCCAAAACTTAATCTTAACCCTCACTCTGGCCCTAATTATAATTCTAACCCTAACCTTATCCCAAAACTTAATCTTAACCCTCACTCTGGCCCTAATTATAATTCTAACCATAAACCTTATCCCAAAATTTAATCTTAACCCTCACTCTGGCCCTAATTATAATTCTAATCATAACCTTATCCCAAAACTTAATCTTAACCCTCACTCTGGCCCTAATTATAATTCTAACCATAAACCTTATCCCAAAACTTAATCTTAACCCTCACTCTGGCCCTAATTATAATTCTAACCCTAACCTTATCCCAAAACTTAATCTTAACCCTCACTCTGGCCCTAATTATAATTCTAACCCTAACCTTATCCCAAAACTTAATCTTAACCCTCACTCTGGCCCTAATTATAATTCTAACCCTAACCTTATCCCAAAACTTAATCTTAACCCTCACTCTGGCCCTAATTATAATTCTAACCATAAACCTTATCCCAAAACTTAATCTTAACCCTCACTCTGGCCCTTATTATAATTCTAACCCTAACCTTATCCCAAAACTTAATCTTAACCCTCACTCTGGCCCTAATTATAATTCTAACCCTAACCTTATCCCAAAACTTAATCTTAACCCTCACTCTGGCCCTAATTATAATTCTAACCATAAACCTTATCCCAAAACTTAATCTTAACCCTCACTCTGGCCCTAATTATAATTCTAACCATAAACCTTATCCCAAAACTTAATCTTAACCCTCACTCTGGCCCTAATTATAATTCTAACCATAAACCTTATCCCAAAACTTAATCTTAACCCTCACTCTGGCCCTAATTATAATTCTAACCATAAACCTTATCCCAAAACTTAATCTTAACCCTCACTCTGGCCCTAATTATAATTCTAACCCTAACCTTATCCCAAAACTTAATCTTAACCCTCACTCTGGCCCTAATTATAATTCTAACCCTAACCTTGTCCCAAAACTTAATCTTAACCCTCACTCTGGCCCTAATTATAATTCTAACCATAAACCTTATCCCAAAACTTAATCTTAACCCTCACTCTGGCCCTAATTATAATTCTAACCCTAACCTTGTCCCAAAACTTAATCTTAACCCTCACTCTGGCCCTAATTATAATTCTAATCATAACCTTATCCCAAAACTTAATCTTAACCCTCACTCTGGCCCTAATTATAATTCTAACCCTAACCTTATCCCAAAACTTAATCTTAACCCTCACTCTGGCCCTAATTATAATTCTAACCCTAACCTTATCCCAAAACTTAATCTTAACCCTCACTCTGGCCCTAATTATAATTCTAACCATAACCTTATCCCAAAACTTAATCTTAACCCTCACTCTGGCCCTAATTATAATTCTAACCATAAACCTTATCCCTAAACTTAATCTTAACCCTCACTCTGGCCCTAATTATAATTCTAACCCTAACCTTATCCCAAAACTTAATCTTAACCCTCACTCTGGCCCTAATTATAATTCTAACCATAACCTTATCCCAAAACTTAATCTTAACCCTTAATCTGGCCCTAATTATAATTCTAACCCTAACCTTATCCCAAAACTTAATCCGGTTAAGCTCCAGTTACAGAATGGTGTCGGCATCATGCCTATAACAGCTTGTTGAGGATGTTGAGATGGTCTGTGTTAGACATGTTATGTGTTCAGTGACCTCTCAGTTTAACAAATACAGGCATGAATTTGGACAATAAAAGTAAAGAAATCTAAATTCTTCAGTTTGTAAACAAATATTCACTGGTACTGCATCATTGATATATAATTGATGTGCTACTGAGAGTCTGTTGAGTGTTTATTTCGTCTAAAAAAGACCACTCTAAATAAATTGTAATAAAAATAGCTGATCTTTATTAATTGCATTCTTTTGTGTACTTAATTTTGATTGTTTGCATTTGTCTTATTTAAACAAATTCCATTAAAAAAGCAGCCCATTTTGCACATTTACAGATTCATGAGTGCACAAAATAACTTCATCAAAATGAATTTATTACTTTCAGTAATTCAAATACATTGTTTTCATCAGGTGAGCAGGGTCACATGTAATGAAAGCTTTAGCCTACGTTCTGCCATGGAGACTCCAATGCAACACTGCTCAATCACTCTAACCAGTCACTGGCTGCCATCTTCTTTAAAATGCCCCGATTTACGTGCATGTTTTTCTGATTTCGGGTGCCAATATTTCAACATTTCCAGCTCTATACAGTAGGATCTGTGAGGGTATCTATGCTCCTAGATCTAGGCCGATGATGGGGGCCTATGCCTGAGAATTTTTATTCCTAATAATTTTACTTCTCATACCATGATGTTATGTTTTGAGGGAAACTGTTGCTTTTTACCATTAGTTTCTCACATGAAAGTGCTGTCCAGCATAGACTGCTGAATTACTGATAGTAATGGTGCATCAACAGTGTGTTTTGCTTGTAACTCATACTTTAGACTCAATGTACTTCCTTGATAAAAGATTCAAAGCAGCAGAAGCTGGAAATAATTTTGTAGTTTGAACAAGAGTGCTGTCGTAGAACTCGTAGTCACAGCCATCACGTGTGGGGAAAAAAAACATACAGTGAAAGTTCAATTTCTATCAAAAATTTTGGCACTATCAATCTTTTCAAAAGATTGGTTAAAGAACAATATCCAACATGTTCTTTATCACAGAAAACCATTTGAATGGTTCTTTGAGTTGTCATGGTTGTATTTGTAACTGCTGCCTTTAAACCTTTAAAGAACCTTTTTTTGAAAACATGTAACTTCTGTTTACTGTAGACTTTGTTGGTAATCTCAGCAGTAATTCTTCCAAACTGGGGTTTTGAAGTATCTAAAATGAATATTCAGTTGGTTCACTAAATGACCTTCCATTTTTTGGCTGAATCACAAGCCAGGCAGAGAATAAACAGTTGAGCCGAGAACTCTCAACACTGTTGGTTTGTCGGCTGTTCTTGTTATTTCTCATTTCTCCGTGTGTTTGTCTCTGAAGAAATGGACTGCCAGGTACAATTGCACCAGGCTGGCAACAGCAAGGACATTTCAGTTCAGCACACCACTTAATCGTTCTGAACGATGTGCCGGGTTGAAATCCACCAGTCAGTTTGACCAGACAGAGATGGACAATGTGCTCGGTGCCATGTCTAATGTGTTAGGAGCCTCACCACAGCAAGATGAAGGGCTCTTCTTAGTGCCTGCTACTGCTATTAAAGTGTATGGTCAATTTTCCATGGGGAGGCTCCACAAGAATGGTTTAAGATTACGAGACGTTACAAGAAGTCTGAAGCTCTTTTTTTTCGCAGGTCCTTTTTTGCAATGTACAACACACACACTTGCTTCTAGCAGGTGCAGAACTGTTGTGTGACAGGATTTTATCACTGAGAGTTTGAGCTATGAGCTCTGTGTAGTCACTTTCTGACCCTAAACCGAGTGCCTCATGTTGATTTATGGCTTATGCAGACTCTATAGACTATGGTCTTCTCAGAAATGAAAGGAAATGTTCCACTTGCGCTCAGTTTTACAAGTTAAAATTCTAGCAGTGTGTTGCATATTCATCTGTTTCAGTCATGTGATCTTTTTCGTGTCATATCCTTATTAATGAATCTCTTCTGCTGCGGCTCAGTGGAAGTGCAATGGTGGAGAATCAGAAGATAGCAAATATCAATACTGAAGAAACAGCAACATGTTCAAAAAAACAGAAATAATTGGTTTTGGTTCGTATTTAGTTCACTGTAGTTACTGATTTAAAGTTTTTAACACATATAACACATCACTCCATGAACGGGAGACTGGCTTTTTCCCCATTTAGACAGAAATGCTGCTACTTTTTTTTGCAAATAAAGTGCTTTTTGCATAGCCCCTCACCCTGCACTCCAACATTTTAAATCGCTGTGGATAAGAGGGGCTGCTTAATATGATGTTTACAGACAAATTTGTGTATTTAGTACACAGTTCACCCCTATGCTCTGGTTAAAGCAGTAAGCTGAAGCAGTAGCTACTGAATAAGCTGCTTCAGCACTGGAAGAGTGAGCAGTATAGATTTAATAAAGAAAACTACTGTCTGTGAATGAACGGATCATGTGATGTGTCTATAGGTGAAATAAACCTAATGTTCTTACCTTACTTTTGTTAACCCCTCCAAATCCCAGGCTTATTATATACTAAGACTTATTATTCAGGAACTACAGGGACTTCAGTGCAAACTGGTTGAGCTTTGGTTATAGAAGTGTGAAATAACACATGGACCCATCAGTGGGCCCTGGCCATATGAGAGGTTAAATTTAGATGAGTTATTGGGCCGTAGGGTTCTGTGTGTGGTGCTTGTGTAGATCAGTTTGATTAGTTCTCAGTCGGACACTCATACCATCAAGGACAGTCATGAGACTTCTTCGACCATTCACAAAGCACTCAGCAGATCACAGTCACCTGAATTCTAATCACCACCACCTGTTGAACTCTGTGTATATACACTAGTCTGTTTGGTTCATATCTCTGCAAAGTATTGCTGTTGCTTAGTCAGTGCTTACCAAGCTATTTGATTATCTGATTGCTGTTCCATGTTTGACCTTGCTTTGTTTTCTCCCGCTATTGATTCTCGCTTCTGTTTTGGCTTTGTTGTTTCATGTCTGTGTTTTCTCTGGTTACAACCCTCGCTTGTTTTTTGACTCTGCTTTCGCATACTTCTATGTATTTTGTCTGGCTTTTCTGGTTATTGACATGGTCTGGTGTTAACCCTCCTCATTTCCATTTGAATAAATCCTCTGGGTTCATTTATGTCTGTGTTTGTCTGATTTACAAACCCAGCATTACAATTTTGATGGCTTTCGCATTATAAACTATAACATTGGTGAACTCTGAAGTAATTAAACATTGATATCAGTTAGTTTATGTAGAAACACAGTGAAGCAGTTAGCTTCAGCTCTATGATGGCTGTTTTCACATTAAACTGCAAAGCACACAGAACATCCTTTGGTTCTCCCAGCCGCACAGGCATACAGTGATGTCACATGAGGCAGACAAAGACACTACACTGTTAATACTCTATTTTCCACAGTTAAATCAGCTCACCTTAACATATTTTCTGTAATAGCACAGCAAATATTGTGAGGTTGATGGTTAGCTGTTAGCTGTGATGACAGCAACTAATATTTTAAACATTTTAAGTCTTTCCGATTATTAGTTTTGGTGTTTTAGATTATTGTTATGTTAAAATGTTAGAAGTCAAAATGCCTGTAAAATGTGTGGTTGCATTTTAAAAGTGCATATTTGTGATATTCCAAGCACACACAGTGCAAAACAGGGTGAATATATATGTTCATTAAGAATACAGTGAAATGTTTTACAGTTTACTGCTCATATTGAAACATTTCACACATTAATATGTAGCATAATTATTTATCCTAACTTCTTTCAATCTTATACCATAGCTGGACACAAGTCATAAGCACCTTAGCACCTTTTTAAAACTATTTACCTAAGCAGTTTGTATCCTTTCGTAACAGGGAGTGAGGTAGCGGACGCACATGCGGAGGTAAGCGACTTATTGAGGGCAAATCCAAAATCATGGTCAAAACGGGCCAGGTTCAAAAAGCCAACACGGAGAGATCGTGGGGCGGACATGACATAGACCAGAAACAACCAACAACACAGAGATTCAAACATAGATCAATACAAAGACCAGCAAACGCAGGGCTTAAATACACAGGGAAAACGAGGGACAGGTGAAAACAATCAGGAGCGGAGTCACAAAACAAGGGGCTGGACTAAACCAAAACAAACGCACATGGACAGGCCTGGGAGAGGCCAATCGTGACACCTTTTACCTGTTAAAACATCACATATCTTTAAAATAGGTGCATACATACAGGGACAGTAACAAGAATGTCTTCTTTTCAAAGAAGGGGTTGACATGTTGTGAGGTAGTTTGAAGTTTGGCCGCATGCGTGGATCACATGCGTGGATTTGTTAAGTTCCATCACCTGATTTAACACGAAGAAGTGTTGATTATTTAAACCAGGGATTGGATGATAACTACTGTTAATACTGCACTTCCTCAAGGAGAGTTTTCTAAATGGTTAAACGAACGCACTGAGCCTGTATACGCCTTGAATTGATGAGATCTGGTTGTCCTGTATAAGGCTTGTCAACATATAGGTTGTTTCCATTTTACTCTTGTTTACTTTTGTTTACTCTTGTTTACTCTTTCTCCTGATGCAATATGAGTGGACAAGCTTGGCTTGGAGGTTTTCATCAACATGGAGTACATGAAGGCTTTGGATTTGGGAAACTCCAGCCTAAGGTATCACCCTGTGTACCCTCAACTGCTGGTCAGCGTTCAGCAGACAGTGTGCCCTCTGAGTGTTTACACCTTGCATTTCCTGTGATCCAACGAAATCTGACTGCGATCCAATCACCAAAACATACATGTTAGAAGTTTGTTCTGTTATACAGGTTTCTGTTTTAGAATCATCTATGGTTCTGCTCATCATCTAAATTGTCTTCATTAAAAAAAAATTAAAACAGTAAGTAATAAGATCTTAATAGAATCGTTTTAGGCTTGACTTTATCAGTGGTGGACAGTAACTGTAAATGTAATTCATAAATATACTTACTAGTATTTTGCATATATACGTATTTTACTGAAGTTTTTCCATTTTGGGAGAGTCTGTTCAACATAAATGATGAACTAACCTAACTTTGTGTAAATAGAGCACAATATAGAAATATGTCCACATATGCAGTCGCGACTGACGCGTCTTTTCTCTGAACTTATACAAACACTTTCATTTTATAGTCTTTTTTTTTGGCTAGTTTATGTTTATAAACAGAGAGCTACAGATGCAATACAGTAAAGGAAACTCATTTGTGAACCTGTGATTAAAGCCAGTTTTTATTAAACTTAAACTTGAACCTAAGAAACTTTGCTTGTTTGTAAGAAGTTGTTTCAGAGCCACTCGGTTCTACCTGATGGAAATTGTTTGCCTTCAGTGTTTGGTGTTTATGATCATTTTAATAGACATCATTGACAAATTAATGACACTCTAGTAAAAGATTAGTTTATCAAGAGTGACACTGGAGTATTTTCACCTAAAATCATGAAGAACCTCTTCATGAAGCAAGAGTCTTGTTACAAAAATGATAATAGGACATTAGAGCCATAATTTATCTTTTAGTACTTTTACTTTCAGTACTTAAGTACATTTGAAGGCAAATACTTTTGTACTAGTGGAGGTCTAACTGGAGGAACTTCTACTTTTACTGCAGTAATATTTGACCTTTGTTGCTCTACTGTAACTCAAGTACACAATTTGTGTACTTCGTCCACTACTGGACTTTCTATTATTTAAAAAAAAGATTCCAAATGTTTAAATAGTAAGGAATGCCTCGCCACATGGTGCAATCATATGAGTATATTTTTCTGGAGGTTACATTGAGATATCATTGAACAGCTGAGACTTGAACTTTGGATGTACCCTGTATGATATTTGCTTCATTTTCCATAGCTCATTCTCAATGTTCCAACATGCATAATAACCCATATCCATTAGTAATATTCCAGTCCTCTTATGCAGGAAAAGGACTGATTGAAAACAATTTGAACTCCAGAATGTAATTTCCCTCCCTCTCACCAAGGCAAACAGTCTAAAATGATTGGGTAACCTTGGTGTCTGCAGTCTGTGCCGGCCATTTGGCTTAAGTGAATATTGCTGAAGTTAATGACCTTGGATATTGCCTCCAGCCCTGATGTTACTGTTGTTGCTACATGACATCTTTGCCCCTTGAAATGTGCTAAAGCCATTTGTTTGCATTAATCATAGAAATGAGAACTTAATTCAATGATAAACGTTTTTCTAATGAGAATTACATTGGTGATTAATGGCTAAGGATAATTAAATGCATAAACATAAAATTAAAAGATTTTTAAATATTCTTGAAGATATTCTAATCTTTCATGGAGCTGGTATAGCTATTTTGTTTGCATATAAAGGTTTCAATGTTTGTGGTTGAGTTTTCATGTTGTGACAATGCATCCCTTAGTTTTACACCAAATTAAGTGCTATAAACTACTGAACAGCAGTTTCTTCATTTAAAAAAAATAACATGCCTCAGGCTAGAGCTGCAAATGAATGTGCATCCATATATCCTTTTAAATATTATAAAGATCTCTTTCCATACATTGAAACAGAAACCAAAGCCCCCTCGTTTAATCCTTAGAAATCACTATGGTGTAACGGAGTCAAGAAGCCAGAACGGCAAGGCAACATTCGCTGACTTATGCAGCCCTCATGTTCCTGTTGAAAGCGTGGGCATGATTATCATGTTTCTCGTCTCCCTGAGTATTTCTGTTCTCGCTGCACGTATATGATGGTAAACATGCTTGATGCAAAATATGATCAAACTCATGCCCCTCTGTTGTTGTGACAGGTGCAGGAAACAGAACTGTGTCAGGAACCCTCAAGCGTGGGGTACAGCCACACGCATTAGTACAGATGGAACACCAACTCTCTGTAGACAAATGTCACCTGTTTCAACATCAAACAGCAACTGGAATACCACAAAAGAATATTCTCACCGTTTTTTTAAAGGACACTCTACACTCTGCCAATCTTTCTTTCATGCCCTCATAAGCAACTTCTCTGTTCGCTTCCAACAAATTCAGCAGATACTTCACTTCTCCACTTCTTCAGAATGACTGTATCACTATGACAAATAGGTTCTGCTATAAACATGCTTAACATGAAGCTGGGACTCAAAAACCCTGACCTTTTTACCTTGTTATTTCAAAGCTCTGCTCATATTGTGCTACAACCCCAATTCCAATGAAGTTGGGAAGTTGGGATGAAGTTGGGAAATAAAAAGGTTTTCATTTATGTTTTACACAACGTCCCAACTTCATTATTAGAATGAATTATTATTCAATTAGAATTGGGATTGTATATAAAATACACAGTTCTGTTCTTGTTTTTCCATAATCTTCCATCATAATGTATTTACTTTTTGAAGACATTGTCTTACATAACTGCACCAGCGGGTGAGGAAAAATAATGTTAACCAATAATATCACATTTCAATAATATCACATTTCAATAATATCACAGTTCAATATTTCACATTTCAATAATATCACATTTGGAAGCCTATTCCTTCTCTGCTTCTGAAAATTATATGTCAGAATTTTACTTTGTACCTCACACTAGTTAATTGTTTTCTCAAAATTACTGTATGGTACTGTTCATAATCCTACATGACTCCTACATAAGCTTTTCATGACACAACCCTACATAAATGTTTATTGATGTTTATTCTAACAAGCGTTGTTTGCTATAAAGCTTACATTTGCCAATTTTGACCATTTAGCTGAAGTAGCCTTTATAACAAATGAGGCCTATTAAAAGAAGCATTTATAAACATTTATGTAGCATTATGTCAGTTGTCATGAAAAACTTATGTAGATGTCATATAACCCTATGGACAGCACCCTACAGTAAAGTGTTACTTACAATATTACTTACTTTTCTCAAAGCATGACTTACTGTGTTGGAATTATGACTTATTATCTCAAAATATATAATTTCTACATTTATTTCTCAAAAAATCAACTGTTGAAATCAAGATATTGACTCACAATGTCAAAATAATGGCTTATTATCTCTAGTGATGACTTATTGTCCTGAAATAACTTTCTGTTGAACTACATGATTTGATGAAAGAATAATTTATTGTGATCATTGTTAATGATGAATTACATTATTTGTTGAACAGTGCTGCATTATGTCATACTGTATTTTTGCGTTGTGCCTAACCACATCTCTTTTCTTTCCCCTACAGTCATTGTAACACGATTTTGGGTGATGGTTTCTTTATTTAACGTTTTAATTTTCATAAACCTGCCGGACTTCTTAACTGCTATCACTTATTAATAACTCAATTATTTTCCATTGCTTTCCATGTAGTTCCTTAGACAATAATACACAGGAGAACTGCTACATTGTGAGATATTGCCACTACTGTGCCAATCTCAAGCTATAGCACTCTGCCACTTAATTACCTGGTGTAGACTTTGTTAATTACAATAGAAGTGTTTTGTTGCTTTGGCTGTTTATTTTTTTAATCGCTGGTTCTTAGTGCTAGGCTGCTTGTGAATAAGGTGAAATGACACTTGAAGAGATTTAGTAGAAGTGCCATTTTTGGGAGATACTGATACTTGTAGAATGACTCTCATCTAATCGCATTGCAAGGTTGAAACTAACGGTTGTGTGGTAAATAATAAGCCTTATGATGTGGACAACCATGAAATTTAAGGGTTTAACTAAGCTATAATTGAAGCAAAGCTTCTTTAGTGAAAGATCATACCATTTACTCTATTTTATCTACTCAGATTAAGTTGGTAACCAGATTCTGTTGATGTCTAGTATGTTATATGAGTGATGGCTGAATTTAAATCTTGTATTTTGGTGATAACCAGCAAAGAAAACACTTCTGTTGTATCCAATATGTGGTTCTTTCTAGAGTAACAAGAACATGCTTTTTTTATTCCTGATATTTTCATTACCGATTTATGAGGGGGATGCTTGAGCTTGCATTGTAATGCTAATTGAGAAAATAATTAGCGAAAGGTGGTGGAACTTGATGGGGGGAGTCATTCTTACAGGTGTGATTTATCTATTGCCTTTCTTCTCCGGGTACAGAAGGCTGTTATTTTCTTTTGTGGTGAAATGTGTTGTCTACAAATGCTGCCAGATCCTTAACCTGCCAAAAAACCTGGGCTGAGCCATTAGAGACAGCTGTGAATGATTTCCCCAGACCTGCAGCATGGCCGTGGACGCAAGGCGAACACGTGCACATGTCTGTTAAAATGCAAACTCTCTGGCTCAGGGCCCAATCCTATATAACAAGGCCTGAAAATGCTTTCACAAGCATGTCCTTGAAGGAACAAACACATTTTCGGAGGCTGCTCCGTGTCCCAGGGACCAAAACTCTGCTTGAACCCCAATTCATTATAGTGATAACAAAATACCATGTCAGATTTGTTCATTTTCTTATCACCAGAACACACAGTTTGAAAACTCCCAATGGCTGTAGGAGCATTATGACTGATTCCTTAGCACCTGCACCTGCCCTGTCTGTACAAAGGCAACTATTAATTCACTGCGTGTGAAAGGCTCCCTGTGTCCTGCCATTGTCGATATGTATTGCTTTCTTTCACTTGGGTGTGATTTTGTCAGCCCTTGGGTATTGTTTAAAATATTAACAATCAGTTGCATCTGACAAGTAATCAGAATAATTCTTGCTAAACTAAATAGCTGTAATTTTGTATAGTCTTGTCAGCTGCACAGTCAACTGGCAGATTTAAAGCATGCTCAATGCTGGCACTGACATATTGTATTATTTTCCTGACTACGTCAAGCACCACCGAGCCAAGATGCGTCCTGAGGGTCTAATGAGGGAATAACAAAGGAGCTCTGCACTGTTCAAACTGTTCAGCAGTTTTGTATGGATTATTGGGGATTTTGTTCATAATAATACAAAGAGAGAACCAGTTGCCAATAAATGAACAAAAGAAGGAATCGAAATAAAAGCTGGTTTAAATATGACATGGGTGATTTTACATGGTTTCAGTGAAATGTGAAATATACCCTTGTGAGTGTTGAGGGGGATGACAATTTTCATTAAGATTTGCTGGAATGTGTACATTTTTGAGAATGATATGAGTAAACATTCTCAATATTGGATTGAATATAGTGGATATAATTACACTTTATATTTATGAAACTGTCCACACTGGAACTGTTTATTATTCATCATTACAATGTCAACGTCAAACAGGGATAACGAGGGTTCACAAGACACAGGTGGAAAACAGATGGGAACAATCAAGGGCGGAGTCAAGAAACAAGGGTACAGACCCAGGAGGTGTCACGAGTGGCCCCTCTTAGTCCGGTCCATGTGCGTTTGTTTTGGTCTAGTCCATGTGCTTTTTGTTTTGATCCCAGTCCGGCCCCTTGTTTGGTTACTCCGCCCCTGATTGTTCCCACCTGTGTTTCCACCTGTCCCTCATTTATCCTCATGTATTTAAGCCCTGTGTTTTCGCCTGTGTGGTTGCAGGTCTTTGTTTGAGATGCTTGTCATTGGCTTGTTTTGTTCAATTTTGGATTTTGGCGTTCTTAGTTATGTCTGTCCACCCTAAGCTTGGTATCGATTATTGGAACCTGGACTGGCTTGACCACGACCCTGGATTTGCCCATAATAAACGTTGCTTATCAAGTTCAAGTTCAAAGTGTTTATTGTCATTTGTACAGAGGAAACAGGTTTCCTTATATACAATGAAAAGCTTACTTTGCTCCTTGCTAAGAATGCCAGATATAACATTAAAAAATACAAAAAGAGTATATATACAACCATATATATTAAACAAGAAATAACGCAATGTATAAATTACAGTGGTATGGATGGATAGTGCTGTGCCTTGCCGGGAACATGATTATCTGCCGCAGAAATGAGTAGTATAGTGCAATTGTAAACATGTGCTACAGTAAAGTGACAGTAGGTGCAGGTTATTCCTGAGGAAAGAGTTCTTTACCAGTGGGATACACATCACACGTCTGTACCTAAGTCTGGCAGACCGAAGTGTGAATAGTTATGTCTGGTTCAGAACTCTGATTGCGGTGGGGAAGAAGGAGTTCTTTAGTCTGGAGGTCTTGCACATCATGCTCCTATACCTCCGGCCTTAGGGCAGAGGTTTGAACAGACCGTGCTGGGGGTGGGTGGTGTCTTTGATGATGGAGGCAGCCTTCCTTTGGACTCTATGGTTGTAAATGTTCTGCAGAGAGTGCAGTGGAGAATTGGTGATCTTCTCTGCAGTCTTCACCACTCTCTGTAGGCATTTATTTTCCATCACGGTCAAGCTGCTTTACCACACGGTGATGCAGCTGGTCAGGAGGCTCTCAATGACGCAGTTGTAGAAGTTGCTGAGGATCACCGGAGACATCCCAAACTTCCTCAGCTTCCTCAGGATGTACAGCTGCTGTTGAGCCTTTCTGACTAGCTGCTTGGTGTTCAGTGACCATGTGAGGTCTTCACTGATGTGGACACCCAGGTATTTAAAGCTGCTCACCCTCTCCACCTCGAGCTCCCGGATGAAAAGTGGCCGATGAGGTCTCCTCTCCTTCCTCATGTCCACTATCAGCTCCTTTGTCTTGGCCGTGTTGAGGATGAGGTTGTTATCATCACACCATGACACCAGTCTGGTCACCTCCCTCCTGTAGGCTGCTTCATCTCCACCAGTGATACGTCCTATTACTGCTGTGTCGTCAGCAAACTTCAGGATGGTGTTGTCCTTGTGGGAGGAGACACAATCATGGGTGAACAGGGTGTAGAGAATAGGGCTGAGGACGCAGCCCTGTGGAGTGCCTATGTAGGTGGTGATGCTGGCTGAAGTCCTGTTGCTGATCCTGACAGACTGGGGCCTGCCAGTCAGAAAGTCCAAAAGCCAGTCACAGAGGGTGGGGTGCAGACTGAGTGTTTAGAGTTTGTGGGTGAGTTTGTGTGGGATGACCGAATTGAAGGCTGAGCTGTAGTCAACAAAGAGCATCCTGATGTAGGAGTCTTTGTTTTCCAGGTGGGAGAGGGAGTAGTGAAGGGCAACAGCGACTGCGTCCGAGGTGGATCTGTTGTGACGGTAGGCGTACTGCAGGGGGTCCAGTGTGTCCGGTATGCTGTCTTGTATGTGGGCCAGCACCACTCTCTCAAAGCACTTCATAATGATTGGAGTGAGTGCTACTGGTCTGTAGTCATTCAGGCTGATGGGGGGGCTCTTCTTAGGAATGGGGACAATGACTGTCCTTTTGTAGCAGGTGGGAACAATGCTCTGGCTGAGAGAGAGATTGAAAATGGAGGTCAGTACATTAGCCAGCTCGTTCGCACATGCTCTGAGGGCCCGCCCAGGAATCTTGTCTGGTCCTGGTGCCTTGCGGGGGTTGATCTTTCTCAGAGCTCTGCAGACCTGGCCTGTTGATACTGACAGAGGGGGGGGACAGGGGTTGTGTGGGCTGTGTGTGTGTGTGAGCCTCCCGGTGCTAGTGCTGGAGGTTTCGAAGCGGGTGTAGAAGGTGTTGAGGTCGTCCGGTAGGCTTTCTGTGGAGCTGATGTTGCTGGTGATGGTCCTGTATTCTGTGATGTGTTGTAGGCCTTGCCACATCTGCCTGGAGTCAGCAGTGGAGTAGAAGCCATCCAGTTTCTCCCTGTACTGCCTCTTGGCTGCTGTGATGACTTTCCTCAGTCTGTACTTCGCAGCTTTGTACTCTGTCTCATTGCCTGATCTGTATGCAAGAGAGCGAGCACGGAGCATGTGTCGTACCTGACTGTTAATCCAGGGCTTCTGGTTGGGAAACCTCTTTACTTGTGTGGTGGGCACGATGCTATCCACACACATGCTGATGTAACCAGACACGTGTTCAGCATATTCCTGAATGCTGACAGAAGAGTCCTCCGTAGTGGCTGCAGCTTTAAACACATCCCAGTCTGTCGTAGCAAAACAGTCCTGCAGTATGCTCTCAGTCTCCGGAGACCATACTTGAACTGTTTTGGTAACCGGATGTGTTTCTTTCAGCCTTTGTCTGTAAGCCGGGTACATGAACAAGGAGATGTGGTCTGACAGTACAAAGTGGGGGCGGGGTGCAGCCCTGTATGCATCGCGTACATTACTGTACACGTGATCCAGGATGTTTTTGTCACGAGTTGGAACGTCCACGTGTTGCAAATATTTTGGAAATACAGTCCGTAAGTTGAACTGGTTGAAATCACCGGCAATGATAAACACGGCATCAGGGTGAGCCGTCTCTAACGCGCTGATGACATCATGGTGATTGCCGAGCGCTGCCGCCGAGTTAGCCCGCGGATTAATATATACAGATGTTAAAAATGCAGCGCAGAATTCTCTTGGTAAATAATAGGGATGACATTTTAACAGCAGGAACTCCAGATCTGGTGAGCAGTGCTTATAAACGGTCCGTATGTCTCTACACCACGCGTTGTTTACAAACACACACACACACCTCCACCCTTAGCCTTACCGGAGGCTGCCGTGCGATCTCCGCGATGCACAGAGTGAGTCTCTAGCTGGATAGCGCTGTCCGGTACTCTGTCTGAGAGCCAGGTTTCAGTAAAAATTAGAGCGCAGCACTCTCTTGTTTCCCGCTGAGATGTTATCCTAGCTCTCAGCTCATCCAGCTTGTTCTCCAATGACCGCACGTTAGCTAGCAAGAGGCTAGGCACTGCTGGTCGGCTAGCGCGAGCCTTTAGCCTAGCATGCAGCCCTCCCCTCTTGCTTCTCTTGCGTCGCCGCCTCTGGAGCGCTCTACTCGGATCAGCGTGCTCACTTGCGGTCGGTAGGTCTGGGTCTTCCTGGTGGTGGTGGTGGCTGCGGGAGCGTTCAATGGGTTGTAGCTCTGGAGGAATAAAGCCTCTAAATCCATGCATGTTGTTGTCTTTTGCGATGTCCAGCAGAGTTTGTCTGTCATAAGTTAAGAGTGCCTGGCACTTGTGCACTGTAAAGAGAGCATTAATGCACAGAAAAAGAAGAAAAAGCCGGCATTCTTGAGCAGAGTGAGCAAACACGTCTGCCTCGGGGGGCGCCATGTTGTAAGGATATTGTAAGGGAAGCCATGTTATCTCCGCATATGCGTCCGCCTTCTTGCTCCCTGGTGTTACAGAAAGACCTGACGCCAATGGATGCAGCGAGTAAGCGACACACTGGCATGTGGCTGTTCCTTTGGGATGAAACTCCGGCTGTTTCCATGCAGCCTGACTTACCCATGTCCCAACGCCTCCCTGCCAGTGAGAGTGAATCCCCTGGCGCTGAGGTGACAAGAGCGTCTTGTCAGTCCCGTAGGAAGACGAAGGGCCATCCCGTCTTGGAGTTAGATGACGAGAGCTCATGCCACGCCTCCGGACCCGCCGCCAGTCACCGCGCATCCGGACCCACTGCCAGTCTCGCCTGCCTCTGGGGACATCGTTGCAGGCTCGCCTGCCTCCGGGGACATTGCAGTTTCTTTGTTCCTGCCCGTCCTGCCAGAAAACAGAAAACATATCTAACAAATTTCCACAAAGCCTTTATAAATACATTTTAAAAAGACGAGGTATTTATACTCGTCTTATAAATACTATAAATTCTTACAGAAGCTGGTATCATCTCAGCAGTGGGCTGTGGTCACAAAGGAAGAGAAAAGAACACAAATCTTCTTATTCTGGGATTTGTACAGCAGTTGATATCCATATGTTGCATCTTTTTTTTCTCCCTCAGTGTTCATTCATTTTTAAGCCTTCTTTACAAACCAGTCATCCTCAAAAAAAATTAACCCCCCTTTCCTCTCTTCCTCCCATCAACACTCCCCCATTCTAACCTGCCTTTTTCTGTAATAATGTCTTGTCTTTCATCAGCCGCTGATGGAGACAACAGCATCTCAGTTGGTAAAAATATTACAATATTGACACATACAGTACCTAACTGTATGGTATTTACATATACAGTGCTGAGTATTATTATTTAATTGTTCTATCAGGTTTGGGACAGTTACTACTATTGGCCAGATTCTTTTGCTTCTGGATGTGAAACACATCAAGCCAAACGTGGCCTGTGTTTGGTTATTCATTCCTCAGCCTCACTTCGTTCTACAGGTATCAGCTCATGCTTGGCCCTGATGGCATCACCTGAGTCCAACAGTGCACCAGATGTCCTGTGCTCCAGTCATATGTGGCCCCACAGTGCACTGCTAGCTGAGACAGGTCTCCTTTGCAGAATTTGTAACTCAGAATAACATTGTACAAGACCTGTAATCACAGACAATGCTTTTACTTTTGACATTTGAGTAGAGGCATGTTTAACTACTTTTGTACTTTCACTCAAGTAGCAATATAGATTTTATTCAACAGTACGTCCACTTCTACTCAAGAACAGAAGTATTGTTCTTTCCACTCTGATTACAGTTTTCATTGTTTGAGAGTCTTACTTTCAGTTTTTAAACTAATGTGCAGAAATATTTTGTACACCTCTAAAGTTCAATCTAAGAGGTTTACATTTCCCACAATCTATGTAATACCAAACACATTCAATAATGTTAAAGTCTGGACTCAATCCATTGTTCTGAAAAGATCAGCAGCTTCTTTGCTGGATTTGCAATAAAGGCGTCTTTAATGCTATAAATTCTTTCAGATCACTAGCATTGACCCTCTCACAGTGAAAAAATGAACAGAAACACTGGTGGATGCCCTTTTTATACTATTTTATGTTCTAAACAAATGCATTAATATATCATTTTCAGACCAGTGTTGTTTTAGCATTGGAAAGTGGCTAATGTCTTTTCATTATTTAGAAACAGAGATCCATCCATACTGAATAATTGCTTGCCATGTCAAAATTACTCACATTGGCAAAAATAACAAGAGATCATTTGTTTATGTCCAGCTGAAGCAAATATTGCTGAAGCACACAATTTAAATTCTGTATGGCCTGGTTTCATGCAATGCTGCTGCTATTATGAAGGTAGTGGATTCTGTCATCTGCTTTAAATGCCAAATAACATTTTGTGCATGTCTGACTGTGCTGTCAATGGGTTATGAAATTATTTCACTGGGAGGCTATATTGTATTCATGTTGATGGTTTTGTTTCTGATTTTCTTAGTGTCATCTGGTGTTCCACAGGGGTCAAATCTTGGTTCCATTTTCTTCTGTATTTATATTAATGATCTCAGTCACAGGGATACCAATGAAAATTTTCACATCAGTGCTGGTAACAGTGTTGTGTACGCTAGTGCAAGTCCTTCAGGGTATGCCATCCAAAGGGCTTTTGATGTTGTTCAGCAAATGTACTGGAGTTGAAACCTATAAAATTAAACTTTTACCCATTCCAAAGCATGAATATGCATGAAATGATGGTGCAATCGTTTGATAGTATTTCTACTGAACATGTTAGATGTTGTAAATATCATCATTAAACCTGAGCTGGTTTCTTTTTAAACATACAGCTTGTTTGTAATCTAGTGCAAGGGCAAAACATCTATTTCCTAATTCTGGATTTGGTTGATATATAATCATTGGTCAAATTATTACTCACAGCTGTGTGCTGTATCAGGCACTGGGTTGGCTTCCTTTGTCTGCCCATAGATTGAAACAGTGATAGAAAAAGTCAAAATATAGATGGAAGAATTGTCCTTTCACTTGACAGTACATTCACTTCTACTCAAGAACAAACAAGTATTGTACTTTGTTCACTATGATTACAGCTTAGATTAAAACACTGATGTTTTCATTGAAATCATTTACCAGCAAACTCCATCCCTGCGTTCCTACCTTAACTCCTGCTGATTATAAATCATATACAGTGAGGGGAAATTAGTAATCAGACACTTTTGGTTTTTAATATACATCTAGTGTATATGCCCTTCATCCTGTGATGGACTGGCGACCTGTCCAGTCGATGGCTGCTACAGTACCCAAGGCAATCCAGGAGAATACACGGCTTAGATAGTGAGTGTGTGTGTGTGTGTGTGTGTGTATATCCACTTCAGATTCACATACCTAATATCTTTTGACTTGTAGAAATAAGAACAAAAACATATATATATAAGAATAAACAAGACGTGTTTTAAAGACAATGTTTAACCCATTTCAACCCATCGGCCACAATTGTGACCGAAAAAAAATCTACTTATTTATAAGCCTCTAAAAATGTTACTGGCGAATTTCCCAATACTCTTTCAATAAAAATTTAAATAATAGAGTGTTTCAATGAAATGTAGACAGTGTCAAATGTTTTGAGTAAATTGTCACATGACCAGAGCTGTTTATGTCCTGGTTGCACCTTGAGAAGTGGATGGCTGCCTCAAAGCTCCCATATAAAAGGTTAGTAAAGTATGTTAAAATAAACATAGGAGAAAGATTTTTTGTACACATGCTCTGTAAGTTGTTTAGTTATGACACATGCATTTGTAATTATTCAAATGTCATCGGTGTGTTTGCAGAATGAGTAAACATGTAAACGGTCACAATAGTGACCGGTGGTTTAGAATGTTGTATCTAGATACAGACATACTTCTATACAAACAAAATTCTTGTCATATCTTACCTACATTTTTTCTTTATTTTAGATTGAATTTAAGTGAAGTCCTTGACATGTTGAATGCAGGTGATGAACCATGAGCCAAACTCTTGTTCACCATCATCTACTGTTGAAGAGCCAAGCTCTTCTAGCCACTAAATAGATAAGACCAAAGAACCTCAAAAGTCTTCACGCCACCAGAGGGGCCAGTCAGAAGGGCTAAGGGCACAGCCTAAGGTGGTTAAAAATAAAGACAGTGTTCAAATGATCAAAGAGTTCAACCCCTGTTAGCTTTCCTGAATACAAAGTATACAGCCCAAATGCTACTGAATGTGTCAAACAGGGCTGTCCTGATCCAATGGCTCTTTTCCTCCTAATGTATCCGCCCACCCTAAGAGAGATCAACGTCGAAATGCCCAACCTCTACTCCACCCAGACCAAGGCCAGGCCACTGAATATGAATATGGAAGTGCTCCTTACATTCTATGGGATCTTACTGGCATCTGGCAACAGAACTGTTCCAAGAAGGCGTATGCACTGGTCGCTTGACAATGATGTACATAATGAATGCATTTCAAATGCAATGCGGAGGAATTGATTTAATGAGAGCATGGCCTTACTACATTTTGATGACAACACCAAGATCACAGAGGACCCATTTTTCAAGGTCAGGCCCGTCTTCACTGAGCGCAACACATCGTACAAAGTCATGCCATATTCAGAATGGCTGGTTGTGGATGAAAGCATGATACGATATTATGGCCGTCAGGGATGCAAGCAGTTTATCAAAGGCAAATCAATCCGTTTTGGTTATAAAATCTGGAGCCTTGCCTCATTCATGCATCATATGGAGCCATACGGGGGACGCTTCACACTAATCCCACAGACTGGATTAGGCCAGGGTCCGACTGTCGTTCTTGGTCTTGCAGAGCAAGGTGAAGTGCCTAAAGGTTGTAAATTTCATCATGACAACCTCTTTACTTCACTTTCACTTCTAGATGAGATGACAAAGAGGGGATATGGGTGCTGTGGGACAATAAGGGGACAACCGTCTCTTTGATGTTCCCTTCACGCCAAAGAAAGAATTCAACAATTAATGCTGTTGCAAGTTGTATTTGAAATAATTAAATAAATAATGTTAGCATATTTTGATCATTTTGATCATATTTTTCATTGGTCTGTATTCATATCAGTGTGGAAAGTCCCAAGTTCCTGATCAAGTATTCTGTTTCAGTGATTGCTGTCAGAATGCCCTAATTTTCACCAAAAAAAAAACAATTTGAGCAACCTTTCTACGCATTTTATCCCACCGGTAATAAAAAACACCTTTTCATCTACTTTTCTCATTATTTTGAAAAAATAATGCTTGATTATTTCAAAGGGTTGCTAATAACACATGATTTGCATATTTGCATGTCTGGGAAAAATTTGGGCTTAAATGGGTTAAAGACAAAATTTATGAGGACAAAAGTATTCAGACACCACAAATTAATAACATTTATACTGCATTACCAAGCTTTTATCTGCAATTACAGCTTTGAGACGTCTGTGGTAAAAAGTGATTAGCTTTTTACATGCATCATGGTTCAGTTTGGGGAATCCTTAATTCCCCAAGCTTGGTGCAAATTTTAGACATGCATGTTTGTGCTTCTTTTTGGGTGTGAGTTTATTGCTTAATTAACATTTTCTGTGTAACTGCTGTTGCTGCTGCTTTCAGTTTGTCCTGCAACTCTTTTTAAACTTATCAAACCATGTCTTTAATGACCTCACTTTGTGCACATGAGCACAGTCATGCTGAAACAGGAAAGAGCCTTCCTCAAATTACCCCAAACCATTACCTTTCACTGGAACTAAGGAGCTGAGCCCAAACGTTGACAAACCCCAGACCATTATCCCTCCTCCACCAAACTTTATTGTTGGCATTATGCATTCTGGTAAGTAGTTTTCTGCTCCACCAAACCCAGGATTGTTCTTTAGGCACCCAGATAGAGAAGCATAATTCATCTGTCTAGAGGATATGTTTCCACTGCTTCCACTGAGTCCAGTGGCTGCATGGTTTAAACCACTCCAGTCAATGCTTAGCACTGCTCATAGTTATCTTGTGTGATGGCTGGTGTGCAGCAACTCGACCATGGAAATCTATTTCTTGAAGCTTGGGGCACACAGTTCTTGTGCTTATGTTGCTTCCAGAGGCAGTTTGGAACTCTGTGGTGAGCAATACAATGGAGGACAGCTGGTTTTTTAACATGTTATGTGCTTTGTTCTGTGAGTTCTGTGGCTGAGCTGTTGTTACTCCCACTTCCATTTTGCAATACTTACAATTGACCAGGGCAGATCTAGCTGAGCAGACATTTCACAAACTGACTTGTAGCAAAGGTGGCACGCTATGGCAGTGCCATTTCTGAAGTCACTGTTCTGCTTGTCTGTATGGCTATGTGCTTGATTTTATACAACTTTTAGCAGTGGGTGTGGCTGAAACACCTGAGCTCAATAACTAGGAGTGTTTGTCCAAAACCTTTTAGCCATACGGTATGTTTTGTAGGATATTCATGCATTTTTGGATTGCCATCATATATGTGTGTGCTTTGTTTGCATATTCTAGGATTCATTTTTTTGGCGTAGAGTAACTTCCAACCTCAATCAGACTTCTTGGTAATCAGGGTTAAAAGAAAATAAGGAATTTTTTTGATAAACAATGAAAAAGAAAGCTCTTTAGTGAAGGAGCAACATTGGCAGGAAAGCTTTTGTGTCAGTAGTGCTGTTGAACCCCTAGGTGAGACATGTCACAACACAAACCACATCATTCTGTCACTCTGATTTCATCATCACCTCAGCGCCGCCGGAGGTTTTCAGGTCGAACTGAATTGGCCATAGTGCAAAAGATTTTAATAGCCAATGAAAGGGACTGAAATGAAATGAGGACTGTTTACCTTCATGCCTGGGCAAGTCTATAAAATGGCCAATTGTACACGACCTCTTTAAGAGACGAAAATCTCAGTTTTTAATTTGTTACAATATATAGATTTGTATTTTAACTGTATGATGCATTCAGGACTAACAGTATTTCAACAGCCCCTGCTGTACAATGAATTTTATACTAGCAAAATACACCAGGCTGCTGAAAGATCTTTATGGAGTGACTGTAGATATTGTAATTTACCTCATACTCAAGGTGGTTATTTTACTTATTACCTCACTTGCAGGTTGAGAACAGGATAATTAGTCATCAGCTATGAGAAAGTATCTTTGGAGACCCATTTTTTTTTTCTCTAACATAGTGCAAATTGGGCTGGATTCTAAATCTAAATTCCAGATGCCAGGTTTGTTAAGATTTTTTAAGAAGTTAAAAAAGATCAGATGTGCAGAATCTAGCTTGTTAATACAAGATATGAACTAAATATAAAACATAAATAATTGATTACTCAGTATTTAATTTAATATTGCTGCTGTTAAATCCATGTATCTTGTTTTTTTTTTCAATGTTAAACAATAGAAATGTTTCATTATTACTTTGATTAACGGTTTAGAATTTTTTCTTTAAAGTTACCATTTTTAGAGATGCATGATTTTGTAGAGACAGTGAGGATATAAAATTAATGAATAAAATATAAAATGGTAAAATATTAAATCTCAACATCTGAGAGTTAACTACAAAAGGGTCAATTTGGGGTCTTCTAGCACTGCGAATTGGAGCGCAGCCATAGAGAAAGAAGAGGAAGGAAAATAGATGTGGTGAGAGCACGAACGTTAGCATCTCCTTCCTTTATGTATGTTATTAATTAGTATTTTAAGTCAGTATTTTGTTGCATATTCTTTCTGTTGGAGTCTTTTAGGAATGGAGTGCCTGAATCTTCAGACCTGACCCTCAACCAGACTTGTTTTGAAATGCGGGCTTTGAACACATCCTGCTTCTTTCTGCAACTTCAGTCTTGACTTTAGAACTTTCAATGTAGTGGCAGTCTTTCTCACTCGTATTTTATTCCAAGAAGACAATATTTTCACTAAATTAATTCAACTCAATATTTAAGTTTATTAAAGCAATATCTTGCAGAATGTTCATTTTGAGTCAGGTGTTTTGGATGGTGCTTTTGGAGGAGTATCATTAGAGATCTCTGGGTTGCACACGACATATGAGCAAAATGGGGGGACAGGCAAAACTTTCTTGTTACTCTTGTCTAATTGGATTTTTATTGCCAATTTACAATATAGCTGAAATGATGCATTTAATATGGTAAAGCACAATTTACATAACACATAAACCAATTAAATAATTTTTAAAACAAAAATGATGAAGTGTCCCAGGACCACTTGTGAATACTGTAGCTCCATAGAGTCTCATATAAATCCCTGTTTTTTACAGTAATACATCTTACAAGACACGTTAACAAGCTAATATATAAATCTAATATTAAATAATTCTATGTATCTCTGAATCTCACAGAACCCGAGCCGACCATGAGCTCTATCCATTGGGTGAGACTGAATCTCACTTTGCTGAAACAGATCTTGAAGAACTGTGGAGGAAAAATAAACTACAATTATTGGTAACACTTTGTATTAAGGCCAATAATTAAGGTATTTAAAAATTAATAAGATAGTAATGAGTCATTAATCAGAACAAATGAATAAGCCACATATCAACGATAACAAAATTAAATTTCTTACCATTAACTAATGCATGTACTAATGAATGAAGATGATAATGAAGCATTTTAATGAAGCCTTCCGTCAACATCAGAATTTAGAAGGAATTCACGTGTTAATTAAGCATTTTGTTTTTACAAGACACCGTGTTTAGAAATATTGTGTCTGTCAACCTCAGCTGTATTTTTTTCTGTAGCTCCATCCTCTCATCATCCTGTCCATCTGTTTCTGCTTCATCTTGCTGTGTTAGTAAGCTTGTATTTGCCTGTCTTTATCTGGTCTTGATTTTGTTTTTGATTTCTTATGTTACCTTCTGTTCTTGACATTTTTTGCCACTAGTCCTCATTTGTGACAGTTGCTGTAGTTTCAATTCATCCTTCAGGTTAAAATGTAGACTGTTTAACTCTTATGTTGACACACAGTGCCTCCTCAAGAGAGTGATTTATCCTACAGTTACCACTGAACTCAGAAATGAGTTAATAATTGATTTGGACAGTGTCTTTTTGCTAAGGTCATAAGTATGGTTCTCAAATCCAAGCCTAGGGACCCCATATTATGCATATGGTTGTGCTTTACCTCATCTGGTACACTGATTGAATTCAATTGCTAATTTACAAGCTCCTGTTGGTGTGACTGAGGTGTCAAAGCAAGGAAAATATTGTCGCTGTCTAATGAAAACCATGTATCTTCACTCTTGTTGATTTTTAGTTTTCTACACCATTTCAACAAACCAGCTGTCCTTTATATTGTGTAAACATTTCATGATGAATGGACCAATAGAAATGTTCTACAATCACTTGGAACAAAATCTCTTCACATTGACTTACAATGAAAGGTAAGAGTGTTTTTGCCCTCTACTGTAAAGTTAATATTTTGGAGATACTTGTTTTTCACTGGACAGCAATGTGCAGAGCATGTCTTGATTCATCATAAAGCATTGATTACTGATTATTCAATCATGAATTCATGGTTGTGCCCCCTGAGGTAAAGTGATTCAAGTATTCACACTGTGTTACTGATTGAGTACTCATCATGCATGACGAATTCATGATGTTTGGGCCCCCTGAATTTAAGTGATCAACTATTCACACCCTCTTACTGATTGAAAGGCAACAAAATTATAGGGGTTAAACATTACTTACCAATATAACAGTCTTTCTATTGCCCTCCCAAGAACACTAATGAATGATACGTACAATATGTACAGGGTGATAGTTTTGAATCAAGATTTTTTTTCTTTGAAGCCAAATCAAGTTGTAATACAAAAACAAAGGTCTTACACACACTCTCACACACTGGCTAATGCAGAAAGAACAAAAACACATGAATCCTTAAAAATAACACAAAACCTAAGGAGGTCTGAAGACAGATAGCATTTCTACGTTTCTTTCATTCGTTTAGTCGTGTGGCTATTTGTTCATTTAATGTTATATCTGCAGTAGACTGTCTCAAGTATTTGATCCAACTCAGGCCCTGTGGTCTGAGGTCCCCCGAGACCCCTGTCATTCAGAGGCCCCTGGGCAATGATCCCACTGACCAGATCAATAATCCCTTCCTCGTTGAGACTGCACAATCAGATGAAATTGAAGAAATTCAAAAACCCCTGCAGGTGCAATCTTCTGAAAAGTACACTCTACACATAAACGCCAACCAAGTACTGATGCTCCTGAGTTACAGTGCAGAATTCTAAAGCCTCCTTAGCACTCGTGACAAATGTTCTTCCCATACTTTGCCAGGCCTGGTGATGATATGCACTCATTATCTGCTGCTGCAGAGGCTAATCTGCCCTTTTTTGACACCAGTGATTTGCGAATGAGGAATTACATGTCAGTTTTGGTTGGTTCTTGTCATATGAGGTAGATGTCAGTGGTATAGTACTGTAATCTTCACTTCACTGGAGGATGGTTAAAGCACTCCCAAATCTCTGAATTAATTCCTGGAATGATTTACTTGCTGGCACTTTGCCCAATGATCTTCTTGAAATATGGGAAAGGAAGCCAAAGAAACACATCACTAATGAAGTTTCCTTCAGTTATTTATGTCTTTCAAACAAACTGCAGCATCTTTTCTGGTGTTCTTTACCTCCTGAAGCAATAAAGCAATGGTAGCCTAGAGTCAAGCCTACAGTGTACCTCAACCTGTGGAGGTGACAAAGCTCTGTGCTCAAAGGACTGTTATAAAAGCAACAAATAAACCAGCAAACTTTCTATCATCTCACTTCATTCACATGCTCTAGAACATCTGTTATCTCAAGGGATGTTTACAAAGATGGAGAACAGCATTGTCTGAGCTAGATTTGTGCATGATTGGCACTTTCATTCTTCTTTCCTGAGTGATCTTGATATGGAAACTGTAAGGATTCATGAATCCATGGCGATTTGGCAACAGGTTAACTATAATATACCATAGTTAATTGTGTTGTTGTAAGGTCAAGCAGTAAATCTATTAATTGACCTGTTTGTCTGTCTATCTTATGGATAGATGATATATAATGCAGTATGATTGGAAACTATATTTATTCTTACAGCATATCATTATATTGAATTAACTTTGTTTGCACTGATACCTCAGACATTTCTAGCAATTCTCACAATTCAAGTAATCTCAAACACATTCACTGATGTTGAGGATGTTGCGCAGCTGCATCCAAGCCTTACATCACCAAGCGCAATGCAAATGTCAAATGCAGTGGTGTAAAGCGCTGCCACTGGACTCTAGAGCAGTGGAGAATCTCTGAAGTGAGGAATCACACTTCTCCATCTGGCAATCCAATGGATGAGTCTGGGTGTGGCGGTTGCCAGGAGAACGGTACTTGCCTGTCTGCATTGTGTCAAGTGTAAAGTTTGGTGGAGGGGGGATTATGGTGTGGGGCTGTTTTTCAGGAGTTGGGCTCAGCCCCTTAGTTCCAGTGAAAGGAACTCTTAATGCTTCAGCACCAAGAGAGTTTCGACAATTGTGTGTTCCCAACTTTGTGGGAACAGTTTGGGGCAAGCCCCTTCCTGTTCCAACATGACTGCGCACCACTGCACAATGCAAGGTCCATAAAGACAGGAATGGGCAAGTTTGGTGTGGAAGAATTTGACTGGACTGCACAGAGTCCTGACCTCAACCCGATAGAACACCTTTGGGATGAATTAGAGTGGAGACTGCGAGCCAGGCCTTCTCATCCAACATCAGTGTCTGACCTCACGATGCGCTGCTGGAAGAATGGTCAATAATTCCCTAAACCTTTTGGAAAGCCTTCCCAGAAGAGTTGAAGCTGTTATAGGTGCAAAGCATGGGCCAACATCATATTAAACCCTATGGATTAAGAATGGGATGTCACTCAAGTTCATATCTGTGTGAAGGCAGACGAGCAAATACTTTTGACAATATAGTGCACTTATAGTGTACAATATGATGATATTTGTTGACTTCCACCAGTGATATGGATCGTCTATTCTGCACACTTTGTTTAGAACTGCAAAGAAAACATGGGAAATTTTCAAAGAGACTTCAGTACAAAGGATATTTATACATTGATTCTGCTCTGCTAACATTTTATATATTTTATGGAATCTGTCAGCAATCAACAAGAACTAAAGAACAAAGAGATATTAGAGCTATAAAACAGACTTAGAATATTTCCCAGATATCACCAGCGAAGTGTCATCCTTAGATCTTTTCTTGTCACTGTTGCCTATATGAAAAAAGGGTGCCTGCAGACTGACAGCGGTGCAATGAGCTTGTGCCAGTGTGTGTCTTCTGTCAAGTATAACACCTTTGCTTGAATTAGACTAGGCTACAGCCCTTGCGCTGAAGGATAATTGCTTTGTTTGTTGACAGGAAGCCTCATTGCTTTGGAACACGTTGTAAAAGCAATTTTAGAACAATTTATTTCTCTATTTTTTTCTTGTTGGAAGAAGTCATTATTCTTTCTCAGATAAAGTTTTAAGAGCTTATAAAGATCTACATTTTTCTTTAAGGTGTTCACAGCATGTTCTCTTCGTTGATCATACGACTTAACTGGAGTGTGATATCAGTGTGAAGCCATTATCTGAATGGCATGAGCAACTTTGGTAGTTAAGATATATGGGTTCTGGTTTTCCAGAGACCAATTAAGACTGTTCTTAGACTGTGAAGCATTCACAATAGAAAAGGACCATGAACAGAATGACTTAGCCTAGGAATAAATTTAGGCCATGAGTTCATACTGCACCTGAGGGGTATCTCATAAAACTGGATTTCTCAGATAGCCTGAGAATAAAACCAAGCATTTCCATTAGAAGAGATAAGGAACAGTCCCACTGGACAATCCTCAGTTTTAGGTTTAAGTTATGCAGAAACTCACAGATGCTTCCTTTAGCAAGAACACATTGATCATAATGCTTTTAGTCTGAAAGAAAAACAGTAAAGTGACTAGTTTTCTGAAATATATATTTTTAAATATCTAATGTTTCATCTATGTAATAAAATAGCAGTGGCAATTCTAATTTCATATATTTTGACCATAGAATATCATATCATCACCAGTATCATCCTACAGTAGCCCTACTATGTGCCATATGTCATACATGAATGGCTGAAAAAGTAATGCAGTTTTAAAATGTATGCACTATTTGTAGATTGCATTCAAATAAATTGTATGCCTATACAAATCATCCTATCACCCATCACCTGGTCATACAATTCAAGTCCCATAACGCCAGCCCTCTTTTTAATCCCTGGGTTATGCTATGTTTTGAAAAGATGTTTGTAGTGATGTTGTGGACTCACTTGACTCTTGCTAGCTTCTGGTTGAGTTTCACACATCACTATTCTCTAAAACTAGGCAAGCAAGTGGTAGAAAATTAATAAAAGTGGTATATAGCAGCCAGCCCCCTTTGCTGGCCAAAATAAACACAATGCTAGACGTCTGCCTTTCTGCTCTACTCTCACATCTTTCTTAGGACTTTCTGCTGGGATCTCAATATAAGCATGTCTAACAACAACAATAATAATGATAATATTACAGTGCCCAAAAAAACAATTTAAGCAGGCACAGGAATCAAATGCAGGTTTATTACACATGTGGCAGAGTCATTATTTACAGGCAGAATCTTAAGCACATGACAAGAAACCAAACTAACAGTCCAAAACCATGAGTCATTACTCACAGTCCTAAACAGAAGGCATGAGGTCATATCGATGTAAGACATGGGGAAACACAAGGCTCAGAGTTGCATGGCATATTCAAACAAGACTTTGCAAACAACATTTGCTTCCTTCCATAGGTTAATTGATTAAGTGACCCTCATTAGTCGCACAATGGGGAAATTTCACCTCAACAATCTAACCCATTCATGCAGTGAAACATCACATACACACTAGTGAAGACACACACTTGGGGGCAGTGAGCACACTTGCCTGGAGCAGTGGGCAGCCCTATCCATGGAGCCCAGTGAGCAGTTGGGGGCTAGGTGTCTTGCTCAAGGGCTGTCGGCTCAGGGGATTGAATCGGAAACCTTGCAAGGCTGGTTCCCTAACCTCCAGATTGATGTTACATTGGGTTCAGCCAGGCACATCAACTACTTCGCCATCTTGCAGTCAACTTCATTGTGGGGCTGCATTCAGGACAATTACAGAGTAGAAGTTTCAGAAAGGTACCATCCAAAATGATAATATTTAAAGACTATAGCACTCAGTAGGTTAGATAGGACTATGTAAAGAGGTGAATGAGGTGATGCTTGGGCATCGTCTGTGTATAGATATGGCTATAAGAACTCACTGGTATAATTATTTTTTCTCTGGTTTTTTAAGCTTATTTCATTTTATAACCCTTACTGGCTATCTTAAGGTAATGTGAAATGCAGCTATACTATATTATTTATATTAATTGCTATAATCGCTAGTTTTTGGCACATGTGCATTGTAACTCCTGTCATAACTCAATCGGATCTGGAATTTTCTCATTAGCACCTGCTTACTTTGTTTTGGGGGGTTATGCACCATACATTTGTATGTGCATGAAGCTGGGAAGTAATTCTCCCATTGATGAGTTTGCTGATGTGTTACTGTTTCTAATGGAGCTTGTGCTATCAGTCTTTAATGGCAGGTACAGATTGAATACGTTTTCTGCTGCTCCAGACAGCTGTCTAAAACAACACATTCTCATTCATGGAATAGAAATAAAAGCAACAGTTGAAATATCAGAAATTCATGCAGCTAACTAGAATTCTTTACATATATACTTTAGCACTGCATAATGTCAAAATGAAGGCATCCATTTGTAGACTCAGATTAAGCTGAACTGTTGGACTTAGACCTTACACTTAGACCTTACATCTGGTCTGAATTTGCATTAGAAATTAGCTTACCACTAACACTGTTTATTTAGATCACAAACATATTGATATATTTGATCTGCTGTCTCTTTATTCAGAAGGATCCAATCAATACCTGCAAGCATTTGCATAAATGTAAGCATTACTTCATTCAGACGCTTCTCGTGGCTGTTCCTCATTTCAATTTTAACAGTTAATTTATAGTCAACTGTTGGTAACCAGTGTGTATCACTGTAAGCACCTTTTAAATTGGACATTTAAATAATCAGAAGCAATCAAAAATGTCTTTTGTACCAAAAAGAAAAAAAGAGAATCGGGTGGGCAATAAAGATCTGTGGCTGATTTAATCATGAGAACGCATCACATCTCAATACATGTGTGATTGTTTACAAGAGGACCTTGATCACTTCAACATGGCAGTTGTGCAGACGTATCACCTCAGACAGAGAACAACAGACAGCACAGCTTCTGTGGACTTATATTGATGCTCACTTTTAACTTAAATACGCTACAGAATGTTTAATTACATGCAGATGCCCTGAGACTCAGGTGAAAAAGACCTCTGGAGGCAGATGTGACAGGAACACGTTAATTTAGATGGTGATTGTATTGACCTTAGTAGATGACAATTAACTATCAGGGAAGACCCTGTGTTATTATAAATAACTGAAGAAGGACAAAAACATTCTTAGAATAATGTGTTAAACATGCACTCCGGCCCATATTACTATGCACTTAAAAAAGATGGTTCTTTAAGAGTTCTTTAGTACAGAAAATGGTTCTCTATAGAACCTTTTTTAAAAAAAAGGGATCTATATAGCAACAAAAATGTTCTTGTATTGTTTTGATGTCAGGCTTGTTACAGTAAAAGAATACTTTTTGGTAATGTAAAGAACCCTTGTCAAAAAGATTCTATATAGAACCATCTACAACACTTTCTTCATCAATCTAAAGAATTCCTTCACAATGCAAAGAACCCTTTAATCATGCAAGAAGTGGCAACAGATCCTCTATTGTTATGATGTCAGGCTTTTACATTATAAGAATTTTTGGTGCTATATACCACCCCAATTCCAATGAAGTTGGGACGTTGTGTAAAACATAAATAGAAACAGAATACAATTATCTGCAAATCCTTTTCCACCTATATTCAATTGAATACACTACAAAGACAAGATATTTAATGTTCAAACAGATAAACTTTGTTTTTTGCAAATATTCACTCATTTTGAATTTGATGCCTGCAACACATTCCAAAGGAGTTGGGACAGGGGCATGTTTACCACTGTGTTACATCACTTTTCCTTTTAACAACACTCAATAAGCGTTTGGAACTGAGGACACTAATTGCTGAAGCTTTGTAGGTGGAATTCTTTCCCATTCTTGCTTGATCTACAACTTCAGTTGCTCAGCAGTCCGGGGTCTCCGTTGTCGTATTTTGCGTTGTTTGGATGGCAGCATATGTTGCTCCAAAACCTGTATGTACCTTTCAGCATTAATGATGCCTTCACAGATGTGCAGGTTACCCATGCCATGGGCACTAACACAGCCCCACAACATCAGAGATGCTGGCTTTTTAACTTTGTGCTGATAACAATCTGGACAGTCCTTTTCCTCTTTGGCCTGGAGGACACGACGTCCATGATTTCCAAAAACAATGTGAAATGTGGACTCGTCAGACCACAGGACACTTTTCCACTTTGCGTCAGTCCATCTCAGATGAGCTCGGGCCCAGAGAAGCCGGCGGTGTTTCTGGGTGTTGTTGATATGTGACTTTCGCTTTGCATGGCAGAGTTTTAACTTGCACTTGTAGATGGAGCGACGAACTGTATTCACTGACAGTGGTTTTCTGAAGTGTTCCTGAGCCCATGTGGGAATATCCGTTACAGAATGATGTCTGTTTTTAATGCAGCGCCGCCTGAGGGATCGAAGGTCACGGGCATTCAGTGTTGGTGTTCTACCTTGCCACTTACTTGCAGAGATTTCTCCAGATTCTCTGAATCTTTTGATGATATTATGGACTGTAGATGATGAAATCCCTAAATTCCTTGCAGTTGCATGTTCAGAAACGTTGTTCTTAAACTGTTGGACTATTTGCTCACGCAGTTGTTCACAAAGTGGTGAACCTCGCCCCGTCCTTGCTTGTGAACGACTGAGCCTTTCAGGGATGCTCCCTTTATACCCAATCATGACACTCCCCTGTTTCCAATTAACCTGTTCACCTGTGGAATGTTCCAAACAGGTGTTGTTTGAGCATTCCTCAACTTTCCCAGTCTTTTGTTGCCCCTGTCCCAACTTCTTTGGAAAGTGTTGCAGGCATCAAATTCAACATGAGTGAATATTTGCAAAAAGCAATAAAGTTTAACTGTTTGAACATTAAATATATTTGTAGTGTATTCAGTTGAATATAGGTTGAAAAGGATTTGGAAATCTTTTTATTTATGTTTTACACAACATCCCAACTTCATTGGAATTGGGGTTGTAGAACTCTTTTTAAAAATGCTCTATATAGAACCATATACAGCACAACCTCCATCAGTCTGAAGAACCCTTTCAAGATGAAGAACCTGTGATGCAAGAACCATCATTTTTAAGTGTGTATTTATGTTATAAACATGCTTATTTTAATTCCTCAGTGGTGTTGCAGTGTCTTAAATGAAATTTTCTGGTTTATGACTAGGAAGATCCTTTTCTGACGATGTGTCTTGAAGGTAGAGGTAACTTTTGAAAAACTACTGCTTTGGGGTGAATGTTTTATTTTACGGGATGGACTTTTTTGGATTGTTTATCTTTATCTGGTGAAGGCAGAAGGAAGTTATATAGCTAACATAACTGCTCTTATGGCAGCCTTGTAACTGTGGTAACTGTCAACTTCAGCTTCTATTTTCTGTCTGAAAGGGTAATGTTTTTTCTCTGGTGTCCATTCGGTGCTGAATAGAGACAGAAATTCTGTTTTCTTTATTACGTTGTTTTAAAGACTAAGGTAAGAGTTATACTAATGCAGGGGTGCTTAGTCCTGATCCTGGAGGTCCATCGGGGCTTCCTACGGGCTGTATGGTATATTTGCATTATGCATGCTGGGTAAGGTAGTGAAAGAACCCTACAATGAATGAAAACATGAAAATAACATAAAATCATGAATTTAGTCAAAGCGATGAGGCTGAGATTTTGATGCTGTGCTACTGAATGCGGCATACCATGAAAAACATGAAGAATAACTCTAGTTTTAGGCCTGAATGCCTGTTTAATGAACTTTTCACGGATCCACTCATCAAGAAGGGTTCGCGCATTGTAAAGGTCAGATGGAGTTTTCAAATATAATCCCCCCTTAAAAAATTAAGTTGTGCAGTTTTCTTATGACAGGGACTTACTGCATATGGTCCATTAGCAATGCCTTCTGTCTAGTGCAAGAGTGTGTAACTCCAAGACTGGAGGGCCACAGTTCAGTGTTCTTCCAGCTCTGACACCTTATAAATCATCATGATAACTGATGAGGTGAATCAACACTTCACTGTATAATGATGGGGCCATTCAGAACTAGAGTGGTACAATCAGGTCAAGTGCTTTCTACATGTATAAATCTCATGACTCTGTGAAAAAAAATGTTTGAAATCTTCCTTCAGCAGAATCCTTTTATCAGCTAATCAATACAGCAAACAGAATGTAGGTTTTCAAAGTGGAGACCACTCAGCTCTTATGCCGGATATCAGTATGGTAACTTTACAACACGAATCCATGCTGAGGACATAATCCACCCTGAGAGCTTAATCCATTTACAATGAATATCTCCTCATTAAATTGTATAAGAGCTTTTTGAGCCATGTTGTTTGATCCTACTTGATCTTTCAACTTAGTTTTGTATTCTACTTACATTTCATTGTGCACTTGGGCAAACTTCTAAACAGATGGTTGTCTCTTGTAAGGATACCTGACTTACTTTGTGTAAGCTGTTCACTTTATTAGCTGTTTGCATTGTACATCATTTCATTGTATATGCTGGTAATGTGTAGTCCTGGTATGCTCCCCATTAATGTTTCAGCAATACAGCCCTTACACTGTAAAGTCCGCAGAAGACGAGAAGCCTTGCTGATTCTGTCAGGGTCAGTTTCTTTCATCATGGGCCTTGGCAACACTTGTGCTTTCATCTGCATTCACATCTTACTGCTGTCTAAGAAGCACTGTGTTTAATACTTCAGCCTTTGCACTGCTGGAAGTACTGTTGGTGCTTGTTCTCTCATGCAAAACTTCTTTCCAAACTTCTCAAGTAAGTCATTTTTTATTTTACAGTTCATGGACTTAAGTTTTTTAGGCCCTCTTCATCGGGTGCAATCCTCTGGGCTTTCTAGTCCTTAAGGGGAGGCTTAAAAAGTTTCAAAATGTTTTAGATAACTGATGTCATGACAGCTTATGTCGGTAGCACTTTATAAAGCTGAGTTTAATAAACCATAAACTGACCATTTACAGCTGTGAAGAAATCATTAGTTCACCAACATTTGAAAATGTATAAATATGTATTTGTTCTTGATTTGTGTGTTTATATTTATATGATGCAAATGTTGTTTTTCTTTTCATTTACAACAAACCCTTTCATGATTTAATAATGATCTATAATAATCCATTCCTGTGTACAATCACTGCAGCAAATTACTGAAATGAAACTTTATGATAGTGATGTAATGTATGTATGGATGTAATGTCCAGTATGTATATATGAAAATAGCAATGCCTAAATAATTAGATAGCTATTGTTTTAAGTTATAACTCCTGTTAACAGACATGTGTATGTCACGCATCCAGCGAGCTCTCAGAGAGACACGGACATGGAAACCACACGAGATCACATGACTGAGCTACTTCCCTCCAGCTCCAAGTTCTCTGGGGAATAACATGACTCTGGACCTTCTCTCATGCTCCTATCAGCACTCATGATCCCCTGAATACTAATATATATCACCTGTGTATTAATGATGCAACTTATGTCGTTTAGTTTATAAGCCCGGGCTTTAGCTAGAACCAGTTGCGAGGTATTGCTTTCTTTGAGAAACTTCCAAGCGTTTATTCCATTTTCTGTTCCATGTTTTTGACCTTCTGCTTGCTTGTTTTTGAGTTTTCCTTTTTGATCTGCCCTTTTGTACTTTTGCTGGACTTATTGGATCTGTGTTTTTGACCTCTCGCTTGTTTTGTTGACTTCGTTTTGGATTTGCCCTTATTTGTTATGATTGCCCTTGTTACCCTGTTGTGCTTTTTGGAACTGACCCAGGCCTGTTTTCTGACTACGTTGTATGCCCCCGCTTCCAATAGTAATGCCTTCCTTGTGTTTTCAATCTGCGAGCGTCTGGTTTCTGGTGGCATGTTAGTGTAAAATATTTTTCATTTTAATTAAATGCTTTTTTGCAGAGGCTAAAATAGAAATTCTTTATAATTAGTTCATATTTCTAAAATAAAAACAAAAAGAGCCTGTCATGGGATGAATTTTACAACTTAGTTCCGTCCATACAAGCTGCCTGGTTGAGAAGCGTTCTAACCGTGCTGATATGTTGCCACAACATCACAGGTTTTTCACAGACACTGTATCACTCCCCTGAGATGCGGTTGCTAAGCCACGAGTTTGACAGCTGTAGGAGACGCTCAAGCCATTTGAACGTTTTTACTTCTTTCTTACTTTGTGCACAAACAGAAAATGGATACTTTTAAGATCACATTTGACCGACGGCCGATTTGGTCAGACTCTGAATATGATACTACACTAAATTATCAAACTGTCATCACCACTGAGCAGCTTTTCAGTCGGCAGCTGTGACAGAAAAACAGCTAAACAACCTGGAATCAGCCAGAAATTAACTGAATACCAATCACTAAACGTGTAGTCTGATCTTCAGAGTCTGAAGAATCAGACTGAGCCATTAAACTGCTGCAATAAAAAACAAAAAAGCTGCTCAGTGGTGATGAGAGTTTGGGAATTTAGTGTAAGGAGCTGGAGAACAAACTGCTGGCTGTGCAGCGAGTGGGCGGAGCTCATTACTGGGATGTAGCAGCGAGCTGCTTGTTAAGGATCTATAATTTGGCGGAAGGAGTTGTTGATATTAAAACATATTAAACGCCATGTTCACAGCCCAGTTTATTCATTTCTGCCTTTATTTATTTAACTGTTGTATAAAAGCAATAGTGCACTTGAGGTTGTGTGTTATCGCTATAACATCACAGCTGTGATGATCTATGGGACTCATCTTTGGCTTGTGCCTGCGACCAAATCACGGTGATGTTATTTTGCGATTACACACTCCCTCTCCTGTTCTATTGCTTAAGTGAAGCCTGAGCAATATGCTGTTGTAGTTTCTGAACTTGTTCTGAACTCGTTTTGAGCTGAAATGTTGCTGGAGAAAGAAAAACTGGGGCTGCCGTTGTACAAAGTAGCACTTCTGGGTACAGCAAGAGAAAAAGTGAAGAGATGCTGCCAAATGAGTGCAGAAGCTGCAACAGAACATTGCTGTATTTCACTTGACAGACACTTCTCACGTACATTTTGGCTTGACAGTGTGAATCGGGAATCAGGTACGCTTTAGATCCGTCCATGTGAAATGTGCAGGGCAGAGCATTACAGTGCTACACAAGATAGGAAGCTCTTTAAAAAGTGTTGTACGTCGATTCCACTTTACTTTAGCCATTGCAAAAGGGTCAAACCTCTTTTTTAATTCTGTAATTAAATTCTGTAACTAATGATTTGTTTACAGCTATCCATGGTCAGTTGATGTTTTATACAATTTTGTTGTTATAAATTGTTGATCTGCTCATTTTTGCTGTGTGGTCTAGTTAGCTGTCATGACATCACACATTAAAATATCAGTCATGGCGCTTACTTTAGTATTAGTATTAGTAAGCATCACCTAATACCCTTATTCTATTAAAACACACACATCTGCTCTTGGTAAAGAATTGAGCTTATCGCTTAATTGGAACAAAAAAAAGTTTATGTCATAATTTGAAAATGCCTGTTGCCCTTTACATTGCGTGTAAATGTAATAAGAAATAGACTAAAAGAAAAGACCTAAAAAGTCGGGTTCCACTGACTTACATTGAAATTAAAGAATGTTTTTTTTTCCTGTAAAGTTGTGATTTTGGAGATACAAGGTTTTGTTCTGACAGCAGCAACATAGTATCAAAAGAGCTCTGTGGCCAGGAGTTGTATCCCTTGTGTAAAAACTGAAGATCTACAGAATTCTGCATTGAGTTTAAACGGTTTAAGATAACGGGCGGCACAGTGGCGTGGTGGGTAGCGCTGTCGCCTCACAGCAAGGAGGGCCTGGGTTCGATTCCCCGGCCGGGCGACCAGGGTCCTCTCTGTGTGGAGTTTGCATGTTCTCCCCGTGTCTGCGTGGGTTTCCTCTGGGTTCTCCGGTTTCCTCCCACAGTCCAAAGACATGCAATCAGGCCAATTGGACATGCTAAATTGCCCCTGGGTGTGAGTGTCTGTCTGCCCTGCGATGGACTGGAGACCTGTCCAGGGTGTGTCCTGCCTTCCGCTAGAAGACCACTGGGATAGGCTCCAGCATCCCCCCACGACCCTGACGGAGAAGCGGCTTAGAAAATGGATGGATGGATGCATGGATGGATGGGAAGGTTTAATATAACATGGCTATGGTCAAGAAATCTCTCAGTATGGTATTAGCTCAATGAGGATTGTCATGGATTTTCACGTTTTATGCTTTTTTCACTCAAATTTTGGTTGGAATGAAAAGGTTTAAGATCTTAAAGCATCCAATGAAGCTCTAGCTCTAACAGTCTCAGTTCACTGTTAGTCTTCATTCACATCTGTCTTGAGTGATCTGATCACAAGCAGACACCTGCCTCAAAAATGTACCGTGAGCCCTTGTTTGTGTACATGTATGGACTGAAATGATTAGATTGCTAAAGCCATTTATAAACATGCAGGATAGGAGATACTCAGCTGCTCCCGTCTCTGCTGTAATGATTAAGCCACCCTTCAATGTTGTTGGGAACGTACTGGGACACTTTAGCATTTATACTACAAATGTTACGCCTCCCTGACCACCTCTGAAGGTGCTTTGTGTAATCGCATCACGATGCGCCTGTGAACCCTTTTCACACCTGTGCTTAGCGCTGTCTACTTTTAATCAGATCACCCAAGACGTATGTTAATATCAGGTGTAAAAGTGCAAGCAAAGAGCTTAGAGGAAAAAAATTGAAGACTTAATAAAATGGGGTTATGTCCTCTGTGTGTTATTCTTCATTTCCATGCAAAACATATGCATAAGGAGGTTCTGAGTTTAATGCGTGATTCCAATGAGCATTTTTTAATTTGCAAGAGCTGAGTGGGTGTGATATTAAATATTCACAAGATTACCTGCCATAACACTGCATGAAGAAAGACATTCAGATGGCAAATGAGGCGGTTTGATCTAGTCAGTTAGCGTGTATAACACTGACACATTATCACAGTGGTGAGAATGAAATCACTTTGATTCTAGGAGCAGCAGTGGGATGACTTCTCTGTTTTCTTTCTCTTCAACTCATTGCTTTGTTTGAGTGCCTTCATTATATATTTTTTCAGATGTGCATGCTTCACTTTGTTGTAACTGTTTGACCATATCTCATTTCAGTGACTTATCACATCATCTAATATCCAAAATAAAAAAGATCTCTCAAATATGCTGTTTACACTGTTAATTCTGTATTGCATGCATATGGAAAGCTGATATCATAGACATTTTAGATGTTTTAAATCATTTTATCAAGTGAAACTCTTTATGCATCATTACTTGAAACAAGCAACCAACAATATAAAAAAATAAGATAAACTCGCTACATAAAAGATTTGTTAAAATATGTAAATCATTTCTAGAAATAGGTTGAATAATCCTATGTTACTGTGGTGGCTTTGAGACCTGCATGGTTCTCCAGCTCATATTGGAAGCCCTCACAGAAGGGATGAGGGAATGGAGGCAAGCAGTCCATCTTGCCATGTTTGCTCCTTGCTTTATGCTCTGTAATGGAATGTTTAAAAATGAATTTTAATATTAGAATCATAATTCAATTACAGGCTCACTTACAGACTTTCTTCTGTCTAAGTCCAAGTGAGTTAAAATCTGAAATGTGTTTTCAGCTCTGACTTTGAACCAATTCAGTAGAATGCATAAACTTGTTCCAGAAATGCTGCCACCTTCGCTGGGCCCAATCTCATTTAAGATGGACTGAGGTGAAATGGAAAAGTTTCTGGTGGTCCAACAAATCAAATTTGAAATTCCTGTTGGAGATCGTGGACACTGCATCGCAAAATTTGAAGCACAATATGCTGCCATCCAGACAAGGAAGGTGTTATTTATTTGAGCAAAACAATATAACAAATTGCATTCTGCAGGTATTACAATAACATAATAGCATAATAGTAAAAGAATCCAAGAATCCAGACTAAATATATGGTGATTTCATTTGAACAGTGCATTATGCTCTCCAGGTTCACTTGGATGGATCCAGAATTACCAGAGAGCTCTGCTCTTTCTTATACAGCTGTCAGCTTCGGGTTTTTTCGCAAGTTCTGGTGTAAGCTAGTTAAATCAAAGGATTTAGCTCGATGCATTTCTTTTTTGTCTTCACCAACATCTGTATCACTCCATGCTTGCTTGTTCTTATATTGCTACCTCTGCTGCTGTATGAAATCAATACTATGACAGGATTGGGGTTACCTTAGTAAAGGAAATTAAAACCTCTTGCTTGTCATTGTGATTTATCAAGCCATAATTTCCATCTGCTATGAAGGTGACTGCATTCCCATTAGACAGTCCTGTGCCTATACACATACACACATACTCACACTCGCACACATAGGGGGATAAGCACCCACGCTGAAATCTGTGACTGGAACCAGCAACGGCTTCTGTTCAGCCAAATGCGCTCATTCGTGCCTTATAGATTTGCCTGTGTTGTGAACTGCCAGTGTTGGATTATGTGGAGATTACCTTAATTGGAGTAAGGGGTTAATCACTTTCCCATTTGCATTTGGCAAACAGCATGGAGGGAAAATTTAGGTTAGCATTGCCTCAATCCAGATGAGATAGCTTTTGTTACATACATTTATGCAAAATGCTTATTCTACAAACGTTTCATTGTGACAAAGCATGGAATCGGGCAAATAAGAAACAGCCATTTGAAGGCTCTCTTTCAAAAGAATTCCGAACCTCATAAACAAGAATAATGTGGATTAAAAAGATAATTTGAATGTTTCCACTATAATAACATAGCCCATAAAGGAATGTGATTCCATCTAATTTGGCCACATCTGATCCAAAACATGGAGACATTTTTGCTGTAGTTTATTTCTGATGAAGTTTCATGAACCACAGTGTGTGTGTGGAATAATGCAACTGTGATAAAAGCTCTCAGGAATATTAATATTAAATCAGATACATTCAGATTAAGACAGTAGTAAGTGATTGCATGCCAAGTTTTTCCTCATATTTTGTTGAAACCCCGTGAGCCATAAGCGTATTATTGTTATCTACATTAAAACACTGGTTGGATCTAAATACAAAAAGGATTAAAAAAGACTTGTTGTTTTGTATTTCCTATAAATCATACCATAACTACTGTCAAGTGCAAAGGGAAAACTAGTGTGGGCTCGCATACAAGCCCTTAGGGTTTAAGAGCTGAGAGTATCAGTAAATTTGTTTATCAGTTTTTCTTGTTTATAGGTTGTCTTGTTTACCCATTCACTTTATATCAATTGTTTATCTGACAGGGAATCTGAATGAAAATGTCTGTGATTGTTTAAGCAATATGTTTTGCATACATCCCTATATTTTTTTCCCCACAACAAACATCTTTCACTGTGCATCATCAAAGTGTAGAGAAAGCTTTCTTGAGATATTTAACAAAAGGTTTCTTATTTGTACTCATCATTTTGCAGTTCAACAGAATCTATGTCTATTTCTCTATTCTATGACTCAAGAAGTCTTGTTTGAATTTATGTAATGCAGGGAATCATGGCCTTCTAGGGCCTAATTATTTCTGAGAAATAAAAAAATACATGTCTTTAATTATCCAATCATTACTTATTTTTTCAGCTTTCGATACAGCCAGGTGAGTTTTCCCATTGGTTACTAAAAGGCCAGTGTTTCTGATTAACCACTAATGTCTCTGCTCTAGTGTCTCTGCTGCCCTGCTTTTAAGCAATTAGTGTAGAATGAATAAGTTTGAATAAGAAGTGATTCGTTGGCTGTTGTTGACAGGATGTTATGCAAATGATGATTGCTATCAGTAACAATGTAGTGGTAGCTCACTAAGCTGAGAAAAAAATTATAAATTAAAAAATTATTTGGAATGTATTTTAATCAAATAATCTATTTGATCTGATAAAAAAAACAGTTGCTCATCACATGGGGTCTTTGTTGTAATGCATATGATTTGTAGAGAAATTCGGTATTTCAGATGTAGGACCTTTATAACAGCTGTGCCACAGCTTGCTGGACATTTGAAAGAGCATCCTGAGTGACAGAGTTATCATGCCATATCATGACAGTCCACAAATATTTTTCTGTACTGCTTTTAATTTCTGTTCCCGCATTTTTTCCATTTTTATTTCAGTTGGTTTTGCATTTTCTCAATTGTAAAATTGGTTGGTATAGTGTAGTGGGTAACATCTCTGCCTTCTATGCTGTAGATTGGGGTTCAGTCCCCACCTTGGCAAATACCCTACACTATACCAATAAGAGTCCTTTGGCAAGACTCCTAACACCACCTCTGCCTACCTGTGTAAAAATAATCAAATTGTAAGTCGCTCTGGATAAGAGCGTCAGCCAAATGGTGTAAATGTAAATGTAATGTAAAAGAAGAAAGTGACAGGGGGGATCAACAAATTGCATTTTAATTTCTAATAGGTGGGATGATTTCAGAAAAAGCATAAATTCAGGGCAACTGGACATCCTAGATACATCACTGCCTGCAAAAATGATGGCTTGTCTAACCAGGTTTCAGTCAGTTGTTATAAATGGAAAACAGCACTAGCAGCCACCACTCTTTACTGAGTCAATGAATGCGTTAAGATGGATTTAATAATCTGATAACTGCAGAAAATAAGACTTTGTCAGTAATCAGATTTCTGCTTTGCAACCAGCCAATAAACTGACAGAAGAAGCTGTGATGAAAACATAAAAGTAAAACTCAAACTTTGTGCAGTGACTTTTTTTTAAAACATTGCACCACTTTACCTGAAAATATACATCATCTAGAAGATAAAGAATATTTACATCCTTTATTTCTTTAAGCATGCAATTAGTTTCAGCAGCTCTTTAAAAGTGTTTTGTTGTCATCTCACAGCAACACTGCTTGCATATTTCCAGTGCCGCAGTCTGTTTTTGCACATGTGCAGACTGAGAAATCCAAAAGAAATCAGAGTAAGTGTAGACATGCACTGAGAAATCAGATTACTGAGCTAAAATCCAGCTCTCTTTACTATCTTACTCAATCGAAATTTTAGACCTTTCTCTGATCTAAGAAATCAGGGTATGGTATTTAGATGACCATTTGAATAATCAGATAACTGCAGAAATCCACTCAGTGCACAAGTGCTAGAAGGTAAAATAACTCTTAATGTATGTTAAAAGCTTCAAGTTAAAACATAGACTGTCTTTTACAAGCTTCAAATATCTGCATTTAATGGCCAAAAAATGTATGTGAAACGTATCTGAACTGCCATTAGTTAAGTGTTGACATACTAATAGAATACCCTTAAGGATGGTAGCAAAAATTATTCCGAGCAGTGTTTTGAGATTCATGGCCTGAGCTGAAGGCCTAGTTCTAATATTCACAGTGTGCAATATACATCCAAAGTATACAAGTGACTGCAATCATGACTATTACACTCTTTACCCAGGTCTAGTATCAAAGTCGACATGTTTTTATGCTCTTTTTAGGCTGGTGGTGGAGCACAAAGCCTATAATTTTACGCAGTGTCAATCTTTGATTGGGGTAGGATTCACCACTGTGCCTCCATTATTTGTTTATTCTTTATTTTTTAATCTTTAATTACACACTGCAGGGCCGTTGAGCAGTAGGCATTCTTTTTCAATCACTGTCTTGATTATGTGGCTAAGTAATCTTTGCATTTTTCTTTTTTCGGTTGTTTGTCTACGCTCTGGAGTATTTTAAGGATAAGCAGTGTTGTTTTCAGTGGATTTTCGTGATACCCTGTTTAAAGGTAACAGCAGCAATTCTGCTTTTCTTTTTTTTACTTTATTACTTTGCCACCTCCAGGATAGCACTGAGGCCATATTGCTCATAGATTATACATTTTCTTGTCATTGCATGTGGCTGCAGTCCCTAGAGAGACAGCATAGCTTTTGACATTTAGAAAAGTCAACTTTTAGTCACCTCTTAAAACCATTTCAGCAAAGCCTGCTCTTTCTGCTCGCTGTATTTCTGTGTCAATGTGTGTGGGGGTGGTTGGGTTCAGTATTGCAGCATGCTTGCATATATGCTTTAATGAGAACAGATCCATGCTTCTGGTGGAGGTATTTCGTGCCTGTACCAAAAAGCTACACTGCATGTCATTGATGAGAGCAGGCTTTGAGCTTTGCCTCATCTAAAACCTCCATAAAGAGCTGTGCCAGACACGGACCGTTAACGCCACACTGACATCAGCAGCCCTGTTTACATTACTGCAACCACCTTCGCAAGCCTTAATTGATCCATTTACAACATGTGTTTTACCATAAAGTCCAGGCTAGGGTATCAAGACTCTTTTACTTGCCAGCTAATGTTAAGTTAATGAGCCTAATAGCTCATTCTGTTAATGCAAAAACGGCAGTTGGTACAGCTGAGGCCAAGACCAATCCAAATGAAATGACTTTCCATGTGAAATAGGTTGTTTATACCTTTCAAAATCCCCTGAGAGGGGGGCTAGCTAGTATGTAAACATCTAAATCTGATTAACCACTTAATAAAAATATCTGTTATTTATCGGTGCATTCCCATGGCATCATATCTGGAAAACTAAGGATATTTTCATTCAGAATAGCAGTGGATGCTATGTGTAATAATAACTTTTCCTCTAGAAATAACGTTCCCTTTTTCATAATCTTCCATAGTGAACTAAACTAGTCTTTTACTGATAAATTAAAACAATATAACATACATCATATGTGCAGAAATATGTGGACGATCCTCCTAATTGGCAAGTTTAAATGTTTCATGGCCCTTGGTCAACTGTAAGTGCTTTCATTATGAAACAGATTCTACTAGGAGCAACATCAGCTCAGCTATGAAGCAGCAGACCACACAAACTCAGAGTGGGGCCACTTAGTGCTGAAGCTCAAAGCACGTTTAACAATTGCTTATAAATTTTTAATAACGTATCTTATGTTGCATCACTCCCTACACAGTTCCTAACTGCCTCTGGAAACAACATCAGCACAAGACCCATGCACCAGGACCTTCATGAAATGGTTTTCCATTACACAGAAGCTGCACACAAGCCTAAAATCATTATGTGCAAAGCCAAGTATCAGCTGCAGGTACGTAAAGAACATCCCACTGGACTCTGGATGAGTCAGGGTTTCACAAATGGCAAGAGAACATTACCTGCCTGACTGCATTGTGCCAGCTGTAAAGTTTGGTGGAGGAGGGATAATGCTACTGGGTAGTTTTTCAGGGGTTGGTCTACGCCCTTTAGTTCCAGTGAAGGGAAATATAAATGCTTCAGCAGACCAAGACATTTTGGACAATTTTATGCTTCCAACTTTGTGGGAACAGCTTGGGGAAGAACCTTTTCTGGTCCAGTAGGACTGTACCTTAGCGCACAAAGCAAGGTCCATAAAGGCATGGTTGGGTGAGTTTGATGTAGAAGAACTAAGATTAATTCGCACAGAGCCCTGACCTCAACCCTACTGAACACGTTTGTGATAGACTAGAATGAAGATTGGGAGCCAGGCCCTCTTGTCCAACATCAGTGTCTGTCCTCACAAATGCTCTTCTGGGTGAATGGGCAAATATTCCCACAGACACACTCCAGCTTCCCAGAAGAGTGGAAGTTTTTATAGCAGTCTAAAGTTTACTTTGTACTTCTGAGCATTTTAGTTGGTTAGTTTAAAGGCTAGGTATGCTGAACGTGTGATGGGCAAAGCAGCAGTAACTAAGTGAGGTGGGACCTCTACTTTGTAGCAAGTGTTGCTAGGATGCTTTTCAGAATGCTAGCAAGTATCATGCAACCCAATGAGAAACGGTACACAGTTTTTGTGAAAGCAGCTTAATTTAATGTGCTATTAATTACAAATGTTATTTAACGTGTGTGTGTGTGTGTGTATGTGTGTGTGTGTGTGGAAAGTTGCATTTTTAGGACAGATTATAGTTTTTGCCATGTTTTATTTGAGTTAACATTGGCATAATATTGGGATAGTTGGGATAGGGTTGGGATAGTGTAGTGGTTAACACCTCTGGCTTCTACACTGTAGCCTGGGTAACCACCCTACACTATACCAATAAGAGTCCTTGGGCAAGACTCCTAACACCGCCTTGGCCTACTTGTGTAAAATGATCGAATTGTAAGTCGCTCTGGATAAGAGTGTCAGCCAAAATGCCATAAATGTAAATTGGCATGGTGACAATTCAACCAGCTTAATTTCACTTGGCTATTAAAGCATGGTTCAGCTCAGTGTAGCAAAACTCACCATTATGTAGTGACACTAAACAAAGTGTCCCATTTCTCACTGGGTTGAATTTTTCACCAGAGTTTTATAGAGCTTATCAAACACTGCAACACGAAAGTTCAACTTTATAGGCGGAGCATGGATGTCTGTTCCTAATTGCAGCCAACACTGCTCCTAAAGACCGTAGTTCCAGCAATAATCTGCCACAGCTGCTCTAGCTAATTAATGACTCCGGAAAACCTTGATTAGGTGCATCGTACATCAAGCGAGTTGAGGATGGGGGTGAGGTGGGGGTAATTTTTTAATGAAAGACTGGAAGTCTATTTTCAGAGCAAGCCAAACTGGTATATTTTTTTATTATCTTTTTAACTCATCTTTTCCAAAGATGACCATGTGTTTGGACTGTAGGCAACTCAAATAAAGTTAATACTAGAGACACCGTGCTGAAGACACCTTGTTGTGGTGTATTCATGTCAATTTTCATCTCCTTTGAGCTCCTCCTTCAAAACAAAGTCCTGCTGCTCAAGGCCTGCCCTGAGGTTCCACCAGGTAGATGGATCTATATGCAGCTTCTGCTATTCAGGAGCCCATGTCTTATAAAACTTAGGATTGATGGTACATGTAAACATTGAGAAGGTTTCATACCATTCACTTCCCATTAAAGACAGTGGAAACTAAACAGCTAAAAGCTTTTCATCATCAAAGCCATCACTGTTGTGATATTGCAATTCTGAACACATTTACCTATGACCGCTCATTCAGCCCCCAGAAGTTAAGCACACTCATTCACGTTGAAGTGAGGAAGAGTGCTGTTACTGCAGACAGTAAGTGTGTCTCAAAATGAAATCTGCAGCCAAGGTAAGAGAGACTTTGCTAGAACTGGTGTATGAATGGTCCTCTTTGGTGCTCACTGACACTCGTTTCTGAACAGGCTTGACTGACACATCATGATTTATTGACATTAACAACATGACACATTTAAATCTTACATTTAAAAACATCAAGTTAATATTTATGCTTCATTAAATTTCACTACAATCTCTTTTGGTGCAACATCTCACCTCTCGTGGAAGTTTTCTTGTTTTGCTCTGTGTGTAAAGCATTGTGGGTGACTGAAGGCCTCGAAGGACACACCAGCTGCTCCCTTCGATTACTCACAAATTTCTTGGCTACATTAAAAATGTCCTTCAAAACAGGACAGCCTTCAGTGACTTAACAGCAGAGAAATTCCTCAGCTGCATCTTGAACTTTGAGAAGTGACTAGTGTGCACAGATACTGGATTGAAAGATGTGGGGTAAAGTAAAAGGGCCAGATCTACTAATGAATGTGCAAATCCTGCTGCATGTTCTAGAATTAGGCCAGCGCATAATTTGATTTGTTCCCACAAACTGGCTAATTTGAATATTGGAGGTGTTAATGCACAAACCCATACATAATATGCTTTGAGAATTTACTCGGGAAGAACTGAACATCCTGAGTAAGGAGTACCAGGTGCTAAAAGCCAAGCAGTTTAGGAAATTACGGAGAAGAAAATACACTTCAGATTCATGGGTCAACAAAAGAAAGCGTGAACATCAGGTCTGAATTTTGTGGGACAGTCCCAAAGACTGAATGTCTGCATTCCACAAAAAAGCAATGAAACACACCAAAGAATATTTGTTTGTGGAATTTGCTTTTGTAACACTTTTAAATTTAAACTTCATTGTTTAAAATACACTATATTGCCAAAGGTATTCTTATGTCTGCCTTCACACGCATATGAACTTGAGCGAGAAACCATTCTTAATCCATAGGGTTTAATATGATGTCAGCCCACTGACATCATGACAGCTACAACTCTTCTGTGAAGGCTTTCAACAACGTTTAGGAGTGTGTTTATGGGAATTTTTGACCATTCTTCCAGAAGTGAAGTCAGACACTCACGTTGGCCGAGAAGGCCTGGCAGTCTCCGCTCTAATGCATCCCAAAGGTGTTCTATTGGGTTGAAGTCAGGACTCTGTGCAGTCCAGTCAGGTTCTTCCAGACTAAACTCACTCATCCATGTCTTTATGGACGTTACTATATGCACTGATGTGCAGTGATGTTGTAACAGGAAGGGGTCGTCCCCAAACTGTTCCCACAAAGCATCCGTGGCCGACCACTTCACTTCCACTTTGTTATAATACCAATGACAGTTGACTGTGGAATATTTAGTAGTGAGGAAATTTCACGACAGATGGCATCCTATCATGGTACCACGCTGGAATTCACTGAGCTCCTGAGAGCGACTCATTCTTTCACTAATGTCTGTAGAAGCAGTCTGCAGGCCTAGGTGCTTGGTTTTATACACCTGTGGCCATGGAAGTGACTGGAACATCTGAATTCAATGATTTGGATGGATGAGTATATACTTTTGGCATTATATATATATATATATATATATATATATATATATATATATATATATATATATATATATAAACTAAAAGCATATTACATATTTCTGTCCATTTTTACTCATTTTCAAATGTATTTGACACACTTTGCCTACTATTTTTTCACATGGGAAGAATGAAAGTGAAAGAAACTAAATGAAAGAAACATACTGAATACAGAAAACTGCTAAACTGAAACGAAGAGGAAATCCTAAGAAATTGGCAAAATTCTATGCTTATTTAATAGAGGTTTGCTTTTGGCTTCTGTCGAACCAACAACCAGCTTCAAATAACTGTGTTAGCGTCTCATTAGTGTTAAAAAAAAATAGGAATTTTTTCTAATCAGTAAATTGCTCTACATTGTAAATTAGCAGTTTCCACCAACTATTTCTCTACCTTAATAGTGCCACTCTCCAAAACGCATATTCGTGAAGTGAGGCATGCTAAAACCTGCAGCTCAGTGGTGACCTCATGTGCATATACAGAAAGCTTCTGACAAATCAGCTGTGGATGCTTTTATGTGTGCAAAATGCATTACCAACACAGACATTAAGTGAACCTGGCCCCATAAGTTATACTGTTCCTGACTTTTCCCCCTTTAATTCATATAGCATAACCTTCTGTTTCTGTATTGCATACATCCCTGGACCTGTATGGCGTAGCCTCACAGACCTGTATTTTGTATGATGCTCTGAATCTGAAAGAAGTGCCTGAAGTTTATTTTTCATTTAGTTCTCTATCTCAGCCTGAACTGCTATTTGAATGTGGTAGAGAGGTTAGCCAGTCAGTCAACAGAGGTTATTTTCATACACCAGTTCCCCAAAGAACAGTAACAAAAGCAGTATGTTTAATTTGAAGGGATGAAGAGGAGTTGAAAATGCCCATGTTACAATGAATTGTCACTGTTTTTGGTTCATAAAACAACATAACAATATAAGTGCACTTGATGCAAAAAATGAAATGAAGAAAAATGTAGAGCAAATGCCTTTCAGCGCACATCTCTCTCTACCACTGAACTGTACACAACAGCATCCACGTACAGCACTGTATGTGTCAGAGTGTCAGTTGTATCTGTGGTTATTATCTCTATCTTACTGATCCTATGCCAAAGCTTACATTTGCTTAATGATGACGTCTTGCCATGTTATGATATGCGGGTTGCTGATGTAATGTAGCACAACCTTTGGGCCAGAGACAGTTTTTTTTTTCATCATTTGTATCATTACTTGCCATAGATATTGTCCTGTTCGCTGCTGCCATGGCTTTCCTTTAATAAAATCGTAATTGCACAGTTGTTAGGATTATTGCCACATCATTCCACAGGGAGAGGATGGTACAAAATCTGTGTTTCCAATAATTGGATCATGGGTTGCTGCCCCTACTTGTCACTTCAGGTTTGCCTTCGAAAAGGAAATGTTCCTAACTCTTGGAAGCTGAGAGTTATTACTAATATTTAGCTACAACCCCATTTCAACAAAAAAGTTGGGACACAAAAATGTAAATAAAAACAAAATGTGAGGATGTGCAAATCATTTAACACCATATTTAATTGAAAATAGTACAAAGACAACACATCAAATGTTGAAACTGCTTTTTGAAAAATATATGACCATTTTGAATCTAATGCCATTAACACCTGGTGGTTAATTGGCAACAGGTCAGTGACAATTGGGTATAAACAGATCATCCCAGAGAGGCTGAGTCTTTCAGACATAAAGATGAGGAGGGGTTGACAACTCTGTGAAAGACTGCACAGGCAAATAGTGCAACAAATCAAGAATAACATTTCTAAACATTTCTAAACTTTTGCTTTTCATCATCTACAGCACATAATAACATTCAAAGATTCAGAGAATCTGGAGAAATCTCTGTACATAAGGGAGAAGGCCAAAAAGCAGTATATGCTGGCTGTGATCTTTGGGCCCTGAGGTGGCACTACATTAAAAACGGATATGATTCTGTGGCGGAAATCACTGCATGGGCTCAGAAACACTGCTGAAAACCACTGTCTGTGAACACGGCATCCAATGCATCCATTTTAACAGAATTTCTACAGTTGTTTCCACTTCTTAACTTTGAATTACACCATGATTTTGTTCTCGCTGGCGATAACTTCAACATAAGGGTTAAACTCTTTTTGCCCTTTAGCCATTTAGTGTTTCCTCATATATGTATCTGTGTGTGATTTATATCTATGTATATGATGTTACAGGCAACCTTTGACCATTATGTGCTGTCAGGCTTTTGTTTTGGTCCCCTTTCTGTCTCTTTTCGCCTCCTGCTGCTGTTTCTCTTCAGGTCCTGGGTGTTATCGCTGTGCCTGGCCTGGGTCAGGTGACAGCGACGGCTTGGTTTGATGGACAGCAAGTGGCACGAGGCTCACATGTGTGTGCTGAGATGTGAGGGGCTGTGGCCAGCTGCTGATGTTATCCACACTCTTCATCTGAGAGCTCACTCCATGAATCTTTACAGAAAACCTGTCAAAAGGGGAGAGTCTTGTTCTAATGCTCTATCTCTTTAAGACTTCAAAGTTCTTTTATATCTCCGTCCTTCTAAGGTCTCTCTCTCCCTCTCCCCCTCTCTCTCCCTCTCTCTCTTACTCATGTCTTTAATCTGTGGCCATGATACTGCACTGTAGGTTAGACTTTAAATAGCTGTAAAAGAGTCAGTATAAAGAGCTTGGTACCTTTATTGCAGTGATCTCAACCATTTACTGCATCAGTGTTTCAGCAACCGATCACACATAGCCTTGGAGCACTGATAACACAGTCTTTATTCCTAAAACATATTGATCTACAAACCACAATGACAGCATAAAACTGTCAAAGCATTATACTGACCATATCAAAATAATTCAAGAAAAAGTAGTTTGTATTTTGATGTTTAGATACTTACCTGAGAGAATAAAGGCAGAGTCACCAAAAGTATGCACTTAAGAGTCAAACAAAGTGTGCATTTAAGGGTTAAATGAGGTATGCTTTTAAGATGTAAATGAGGCATGCATTTAAAGGTTAAATGACAAGTACAGCTTTGGATTATGACAGAAAGAATGAGATCACCAATACATGTGGCAGAAATTAGCTTTCTTCCCAGGTTGGCAGGCCACACTCTAATTGATAGAGTGAGGTGTTCGGTCATGCAGGAGGAGCTGGTTCAGGCATCTGATCTGCATGCCCCCTAGACACCCCCCCGTGGATGTACTAGGCATGGCCTACTGGGACAAGACACTGGGGTCATCCTAGGAGCTGCTGGAAGGTTTATATGTCCAAGTTGGCCTGGGAGTGACTTGGGGTGCCGGAGTGAGCTGGAAGAAGTTGCGGGGAACAGGGTTAAGGGTGATGATGATGATGATATATGCAGCTGGGGACTGGACAAAGTTAGGGTCTAAATGATGTGTAATTTAATGTTAATATAAAGGTTAAACCAGCTAAACGAGGTATAAAAAGGCTAAAATAAGGTATATGCTAAAGGGTTAAATAAGGTGTATACTAAAGGGTTACATGAGGTATACACTAAAAGTATAACGTCTCATCTTGCTCTGTCCTTGTGTTTTCTGTTTTTAGCCTTTGTTTTGTTGTTTCTTTGTGCCATGTGCTTTTGTTTTTCTTCTATCTTGTTCCTTCTGTTTTCTTGTGCCATGTGCTTTTATTGTTGTTTTGGTCTATGTTTCCTCCCTGGTCCTGCCCCCTTGTCATCTGCTCCACCTGCCTTTAGTATATAGCTCCACCCTCTCATTAGTCCCAGGTGTTTCTTGTTTCCCCTCAGGGTATTTATACCCCAGTGTTTACTCAGTCCCTTTGTCTTTCATAGTCTGTTACCCTGTTGTGGCCTGTTTTCACTGGCCTTGTTGTTAGGTTTTATTTCTTATTTATATCTGTTTTGTTTTGTCATAGACTTTCTGGATTCTGTTACATCTGATTTAAGTAAAAGCAACTCACACTTGCATCCAGTCTCATTGCCCCCTATGTTACAAAAGGCTTAAAAGTGGTAAATAAATCTTCATTGATATATACGCAAATATAAAAAAAGTATGTGAACTATGTGGAATGATCTGCATTTATCTGCATCTATTTCAAGTAATTACATAAATATAATGTATTTTTCTTGTCTACTGTGAATACATTTTTCAGACATTCAGTGTAGGTTGAAAAAAAGTGTGTAAACCTCGAGGCTAATGACTGGAACAAAAGCTAATTGGAGTCAATAGTTACCAAACCCAGAGTCCAATCAATGAAATGAGATTGAGGGTGTGGGTTACTGCTACTTGACTCAAACTAATCAAACATTTTGAGTTTGGTATTCACAAGAAGCATCTGATGTAAAACATGCCTCGCAAAAAAAAATAGATCTTAGAAGACCTATGATTAATAATTGTTGATTTGCATAAAGCTGGAAAGGTTACAAAATCATCTCAGAGTTGATGTATTCATTAGTCTACAGTTAGACAAACTGTCTATAAATGGAGATGATTGACTACTGTGCTTACTCTCCCTAGAAGTGGGCGTCCAACCAAGATCTTTCCAAAGGCACAACACAGAATGCTCAGTGAAGAAAAAAAGAACCCGAGAGGAAAAGCTAAAGACTTAAAGCAATTACTGCCACTGGCTCTCTGCTCATGAATCCATCATATGAAAAACATTGAACATGCATGGTGTCCATGGCAAGATGCTACAGAGGAAGCTGCTGCTCTCAAAAAATGAGCATTCTATACATTTTGTTTACTCAAATATTAACACTTTTCTCAGCAAATAAACACAAACTACACAAATAAATAGATTTTGAAAATGTGTCTTGTGACTTTCACACAGTACTGTACTTAAGAATAGCATTTGAAAAAAAAATGTGTCTTGATCATATGACTACAGTTTTTCATGTAAATATAATACAGTAAGTTACTGTGAAAACATTGCACCTAGTAGCCAGTAATTTGCTGTAATTTTACAGTGATTTTTTTACAGCGTGGTCGCAGATCTGTGCAAAGTATGAGCATGAGAGCCACTCACTACGTAGAAACAGGGCAGTCAAGTGATGTAATGGTAATAATTCTAAAGAACAAATGATTGTTTTATGTATTGAAGGTTATTTATATTTAGGCTAATTATATTTTTTGAAGGAGTCCTACTCCTTTACTTTCAGTGGTTAATTTTCTGTTATTTAACCCCACTAATTGTTTCCTTTAGCCATTAAGGGTGTAGGGGACACTTGATCATGATAACCAAAAAGAGACCAATCATGGAAGAAGTTAGAAAGTGGGCAGTCAAGACAAAATATGTGAGATTCTTGCTGTTTTGAAAGCTTGAAAGTAGTCTGTTGAGTATCAGCAGCTGGATTGTGAATCATTCACATTTATTGCAGTGCATCCCAAGTAACCTTTCGTGATCACCCTTTTTTTAAAGTATTTTGTTCACACCTACATTGCAGGGCTCATTTTTCTCATTTTTCATTACACACTGCTTTGCACATGACGGCTGTGAGCCTGCAGCCTTTCTTTGGCACTTTGAACGGAATTAACTCCTGTTTTCATACCATATGGAGATTCATTGTTGTTTACAAGTTTCAATGCCCCATTGCATTCAGCTGTGGAAGTATTTCTGTTTTCACACACCCTGCGTTCTCTTTGGAGGCTAAGCCCCTATACAGGTAACTCCTTACAATGATCCCAGTAGTGCAGTATAATATGTGTTTTGAAAAAAATAAAGAGATAAACAAGTCAAGCAGAAGAGTCAAAGATGTATTAATTCAATTAGATCACATTGCACTCCAGTTGTTCTTTCTGCTGTACAAGGTCTCACATCTATAACACAAGCATTTGTTTCCATGCAACCTCTGTCAACCTCAGCTCAGCGGTTCAGTCAGTCAGTTTTTCACTATCTGGGATGTGGATTACTGTGAATTTCATAAAATAACCACCCTTCACTGACGCTATTTGAACAGTTCATTTCACAACATGACCCAGAGTTCTTAAAGTAACCAGCTCTGACAGTTTAGCACTGTGTAGAGGGAGTGCAGAGACACACAGAGCAGTGAAATGCAGAATGAGCCAAGAATTATCATAATTCTTTCTATTCAGAAGGAAAGAAATGTAGTGGCCAAAGAAATTAAAAGGCTGTTTGTTTTTAAAAAGAATACCATCGCTGTTGGAACAAAACCAGGTATCCCCATTTTTTTGGTTTGAAAGCCAACTGCAAATTTCATGATGATTGGGCCACCAGAAACTATCCAACATTACTTGGATTACAATCTAGCATGAGTAAAGGGAACAAAAGAAGTTGTCATCTCTTTCAGAAAAGGTGATGAATCCACTGTAGAAAAAAAATCTGCTACAAAACATTGAAAAGCAGGAGGATTGCCTGATAAAACCTGTTAATTCAATGTAAAAGAAAGTTCTTTCAATGATGGTAAAAATCTGTAAAATTACAGTAATTTCATTTCTTAGAAATACTGTCAAGTGCTGTAATTCAACAGTGTCACTAGTTCAACTAGTTATTCTGATGTACAGTGTACAGTGTTTTACCATAATAAAAGCAGTAACAACTATTAAAATAAACGTAATGTCCATCCATCCATCCATCCATCCATCCATCCATCCATCCATTATCTTCCGCTTCTCCGGGGTTCGGGTCGCGGGGGCAGCATCCTAAGCAATGAAGCCCAGACCTCCCTTTCCCCAGCCACTTCCACCAGCTCTCCAAGGGGGATTCCGAGGCGCTCCCAGGCCAGCTGGGCGATATAGTCGCGCCAGCGTGTCCTGGGTCTTCCCCGGGGTCTCCTCCCAGGTGGACTCGCCTGTGACACCTCCCGAGGGAGGCGTCCAGGAGGCATCCTAACCAGATGCCCGAACCACCTCAGCTGGCTCCTCTCGACGTGAAGAAGCAGCAGCTCTACTCCGAGTCCCTCCCGGATGACTGAACTTCTCACCCTATCTCTAAGGGAGAGTCCAGACACCCTGCAGAGGAAACTCATTTCGGCCGCTTGTATTCGCGATCTTATTCTTTCGGTCATTACCCAAAGCTCATGACCATAGGTGAGGGTGGGAACGTAGATCGACCGGTAAATCGAGAGCCTTGCCTTATGGCTCAGCTCTTTCTTTACCTCAACAGACCGGTAAAGAGCTCGCATCACTGCTGACCCAGCACCAATCCGCCTGTCAATCTCCCGCTCCCTTGTACCATCACTCGTGAACAAGACCCTGAGATACTTGAACTCCTCCACTTGAGGCAAGAGCCCCTTTTCCGCCTGAGAACCATGGTCTCGGATTTAGAGGTACTGATTCTCATCCCAGCCGCTTCACACTCGGCTGCAAACCGATCCAGCGAAAGCTGAAGTTCGCGGCCTGATGTCCCCAATAGGACCACATCATCTGCAAACAGCAGCGATGTGACCCTGAGGTCACCAAACCGGACACCCTCCATCCCTTGACTGCGCCTAGAAATTCTATCCATAAAAATTATGAATAGAATCGGTGACAAAGGGCAGCCCTGACGGAGTCCAACTCTCACTGGGAACAAGTCTGACTTACTGCCGGCCATGCAAACCAAACTCCAGCTTTGTTTGTACAGGGCCTGAATGGCTCATAGCAAAGAGCCATGTACCCCGTACTCCCGAAGCACCTCCCACAGAATACCCCGGGGAACACAGTCGAATGCCTTCTCCAGATCCACAAAGCACATGTGGACTGGTTGGGCAAACTCCCATGAACCCTCCAGAAACCTGGAGAGGGTGAAGAGTTGGTCCAGTGTTCCACGACCCGGGCGGAACCCGCACTGTTCCTCCTGGATCCGAGGTTCGACTATAAGCCGGACTCTCTTCTCCAGTACCCCTGCATAGACCTTGCCAGGGAGGCTGAGGAGTGTGATTCCCCTGTAGTTGGAACACACCCTCCGGTCCCCTTTTTTAAAAAGAGGCACCAACACCCCAGTCTGCCAATCCAGTGGCACCGCCCCCGATGTCCACGCAATGTTGAAAAGGCGTGTCAGCCAAGACAGCCCCACAACATCCAGAGCCTTGAGGAACTCAGGGCGGATCTCATCCACCCCTGGAGCCTTGCCACCAAGGAGCTTCTTAACTACCTTAGCGACTTCGGCTTCAGTAATGGACAAGCCTATTCCCATGTCCCCAGACTCAGCCTCCTCACTGGAGAACGTGTCGGTGGGATTGAGAAGGTCCTCAAAGTATTCCTTCCACCGCCCAATGACGTCTTCAGTCGAAGTCAGCAGCACACCATCTCCACTATATACAGTGCTAGTGGCACACTGCTTTCCCCTTCTGAGTCGCCTGACGGTTTGCCAGAATCTTTTCAGAGCCGACTTAAAGTCACTTTCCAAGGCCTCACCAAACTCCTCCTATACACGGGTTTTTGCCTTGGCGACAACTGAAGCCGCAGATCGCTTGGCCTGTCGATACCTGCCAGCTGCCTCTGGTGTCCCACAGGCCAACCATGCCTGGTAGGACTCCTTCTTCAGCTTGACGGCATCTCTCACCTGGGGTGTCCACCACCGGGTTCGAGGATTACCGCCCCGACAGGCACCAACTACCTTACGGCCACAGCTACAGTCAGCCGCTTCAGCAATGGAGGAACGGAACATGGCCCATTCTGAGTCAATGTCCCCCACCTCCCCCGATATCTGGTCAAAGTTCTGACGGAGGTGTGAGTTGAAGATCAATCTGGCAGGTTCTTCTGCTAGACGTTCCCAGCAAACCCTCACTATACGTTTGGGCTTGCCTGGTCTGACCGGCATCTTCCCCCACCACCTGATCCAACTCACCACCAGGTGGTGATCAGTTGACAGCTCAGCTCCTCTCTTTACCCGAGTGTCCAAAACACATGGCCGCAAGTCCGATGACACGACTACAAAGTCAATCATTGAACTGCGGCCTAGGGTGTCCTGGTGCCATGTGCACTTATGGACATCCTTGTGTTCTAACATGGTGTTCGTGATGGACAAACTGGTTTGCGCAGAAGTCCAAAAACTGAACACCACTCGGGTTCAGATCAGAGAGGCCATTCCTCCCAATCACACCCCTCCAGGTCTCACTGTCATTGCCCACGTGAGCGTTGAAGTCCCCCAGTAGGACAATAGAGTCTCCAGGAGGAGCACTTTCAAGCACCCTTCCCAAGGACTCTAAGAAGGCTGGGTACTCTGAACTGCTGTTCGGTGCATAAGCACAGACAACAGTCAGGACCCGTTCCCCAACCCGAAGGCGTAGGGAAGCTACCCTCTCGTCCACCGGAGAAAACCTCAACATATAGGCACCGAGTCGAGGGGCTATGAGAAAGCCCACACCTGCCCGCCGCCTCTCACCATGGGCAACTCCAGAAAAGAATAAAGTCCAGCCCCTCTCAAGGAGCTTGGACCCAGAGCCCAAGCTGTGTGTTGAGGTGAGCCCGACTATATCTAGCCGGTATCTCTCAACCTCACGCACCAACTCAGGCTCCTTCCCCGCCAGTGAGGTAACGTTCCAAGTTCCAAAAGCCAGTTTCAGCAACCGAGGATCAGAACGCCAAGGCCCACGCCTTCGGACACTGCCCGATCCACAACGCACCGAACCCCTACTACTGCCCCTCCCATTGGTGGTGGGTCGATGGGAGGGGGGACTCATGTAACTCCTTCGGGCTGGGCCCGGCCGGGCACCATGAGTAAATGCCCGGCCACCAGACGCTCGCTGGCGAGCACCTCCCCCAGGCCTGGCTCCAGGGTGGGGCCCCGGTAACCCTGTTCCGGGCAGGGTACACAAGTCCTGTTTTTGTGTCTTCATAGGGGTTATTATGGATCACACTTTGTCTGACCTGTCACCTAGGACCAGTTTGCCATGGGAGACCCTACCAGGAGCTTTTGCTCCAGACAACATAGCTCCTAAGATCATTCAAGCACGCAAACCCCTCCACCACGATAAGGTGGTGATCCAAGGAGAGGATAAACGTAATGTAATAAATGTAATTTTTTTTTTTCTATTTAGTTGTTTTTTTCATTATCAGCAGTGTTAAAATAGTCTATGTACAGTTTATTTATATGCATTTGACCTTCAATTAAAAAGGGTATTAACTATTAAATTTCACAGTATTTCGATGGTGAAACGTTTTGCTTCAAACTATTTAGTAACACCTCTGTAGTCTCTCTACCAAAAGCTAAAACTAACTCAGCTTTTGACTTAACATCCCTTTGGACCTCTGCACGTCCAAGCGACAACATAGGAAAAAACCTAGACAAGTGAGTATTGTTAGCACCAAATTAGCCATCTAGCATTAGTTCATTTGAGTAGCACCTTATATGCTGATGTTAAATGATGTGGTGGCGCTTCATGTGTAAGTGGCGATTGGAGAGAAAATTGAGTAAAAATCAACAAAAGGAGCAAAGCGTGTGAGTTGAAGGTTACTTAGTCAAATTAAAGTTCTTCATCCACCACCACCCTCCTCACAGAAACCAGTTTTACCCTTATTTACAATTATTCTACTCATGGTTTCAGTAGCGTTTCTTTTCTTTTTTTTTCTTTTTCTAGTCAGAAGTTTAAAATTCAGGGTTATGAGTTTTAGTCGAACTTTCCAGTAGTCATTTCTGCATTCATTATTCTTTTAGGCTTAAGGGCTTGAATAACGGAATGGAAGACATTCTGGTAGTGTTGCTTCTACCGTCTTGAACCCAAGGCCTATTATTTAATCAGTTATTAATCCGAAAATGTTGTACTGTTATGTATTATTCAGTAGCTACTGTGAATTATTTACTAATTACTATGAAGCTAATCTGTGAAGCTTTATTTTTGTATTTTTTTTGTAAACTTAGTTAAATGTTAAAGTTTGGGCTGCATTGGTTAGGAATTGTGTGAAGAAGAGTCTTCCAGTCTTTCAGTCTTGAATCTGTGAGACTCTTCTAAGAGAAAATAATGAGACTGAGAAGTGTAAGTAGCAGTGAACCCCTACACAAAGTTCATGTTATCTGCAATTTCAAGCTTCAAACTGACATGTTTATGCAAACATTTTTGGATTTTTGATGTTGTTCACCTCTCTTGTCACTCCTCTCAAGCCCATAATCCATCAATCAATGTGGCCTCCAGTGTACTTTCTCATGCCTCATCTTTCCTTCATTTCAAAGGAATTTAAAAAGTGTTGACATTGATCGGTTTGTTGCAGCTGTCACTTTTGCCTATTTTAGCATTTAAGTCTGCCATAAATTTGCAGGCCTAGTGGAAATCTATAAGGAGATGGAGAAGTCAAACTACTGGATGTCTTTGTGCAGATAATACCCTCTTTCACCTCAGAAACATGCTGGCAGGAATTGATTGGGATTTGGAGATGATGATCAGACATGCTTTCATCATTCCCAATGACACTGCAGTTTTGTCATTTAGTCATTAGAATGAAACAGAATTACATTTTTCTCCGGCTGCCTGCAAAGGACCATTCATTTCTGTGTAATAGAAGCATGGCAACGCATAGAAATCAGAAATGGCATTCAGATCTCCAGCTGTGCACTTTAAAATGGAAAACAGCAAACAGAGAAAAGTGAAAATCTAAGCAGTACATCATTATACACAAACGTCATCACTGGTTTTACAGCTCAGTTTATAGACCACTTGCTCTACATTAAAAAATACACCATCACTGCACTATTTGGCAACTTATTCTCCATTGATTTAAAGAGAATTCAACCATTCTTTTAACCAATATTTCTACATAATTACAATAAAATATAAACTAATTCATAGTGAAATGATATTTTCTAGAGAAAATGATTGAGTCAGAATTGTTCACAGTGGTGATGATATAGCAACCAGAATAGCCAAAGCCAATGAAAGCTCCCTTAAAAGAATGGTTATCATATGTTGTTTTACTATTACAAAACAACAAGTTTTGGCCTAAAATGTCATTTTTTAAACATAGATTTTTCTGAATATATATCTGCTATTTTACCATTACCAGTACATATATATCAGAACACATGTTCTGTTTCACCAGTCATTTTTGGAGAGCAAATAAAATTCTGAAAAAATTGGTGGGATTTCCCTTTCAGAATTGACTATGGGAGCAAACTGGAAGTGGACTGTATTTTGGCGTCATGGTAGTTGTACAGTCCTGGCTGGAGTAAAGTTAATGCACACTCAGTATAAATGCGGTCAAAGCTTGCGGTAGAAGGGTGCTACCTGCAGAGAAAGGCAATTTCAGTAACAGTGTAAAATGATCTTTCATGTTTATATTGACTAGTTGAACACAAAAGAGTAAAAAAAAATGTTTCTTTATGTTTTCTCTGTAGTGTAAGTGGCACCCAGGGGAGAGCAGCTCAGGCAGAACAGAAGACACCAGTACTATAGGATCTTCAAAAGAACATCCAACTCACCACACGTTTATTCATGTCTTACTAGTCATAGCAAAATCTGGTTTCTCTGAAATGGTAACATGGAGATGGAAATATGTTCTTAACATTGGAGTACATTAATGTAAGGAGAAAATCATTTTGGACCATTCTACTGGTCTATTCACGATGTTAAGTATAACTGGCTACTAAAATACATTAAAAAATTGTTTCCCTTTTTTAAAGAATGTCTTGAGAATGGAAAAATTCTGATGGCCTGCAGAAGTCAAAAAGACCACCCTTCATTTGTTTCATTTTCAGTGCTTTTCTGATCACTCTTGCCTCGCTCTTTCTTCAATTAAAAAAAATGCACAGGAGGTTCTTGAGAAAAGAAAACAAACAAAAGAGAAGACAATTTTCATCACAGAATGTGTCTGGGATTACCTGGATCAGGGGTTGGCAACCAAAATGTTAAGGAGAGCTTTTTTGTCCTTTCAGCAAAAATCAAACTACCTTGGGAGACACAACATTTTCTGTCCATTTTACCATGTTGGCTGTTAATATGTGCTGATGTACTAAAGGAACTTACTTTACTCTGCTTTAAGCTTTAGCTCAGATAAAGCTGCTTTTCTCACATCTTCGGTAGGAATGTCTCTCAACCATCGTCATTTTCTGAGGCTGAAGTCAGCTTCTCATTGACCAACTTAAATTTCCCATTCCACTTTAAATGGTGCCTGAAGTGCCAGAATGTAACTGTGACTTCTTGTCGCAGATTAAACACACCAAGAAACCAGCTGGAGTGATTATAAGTGCAAATAAGTCAATCCGTCTCTAAATTATCAATGTTCATCTTAAATCTGTCTCTTTACCTTTTCATTAGCTACTTGCTAGGTGAGACTTGCGTTGCTATGGTGACCAGCAGTCTACTCAGCAACTTTCAGGGTTAAAGTTTGGTGAATTAGCTGTTACAGGCTAATTTAACTTCAGCGTTTAAGACCATTTATTGTTAAAACGGTGTCAGAATGACCAATAGAGCGCTATTACTCTTTTACCTAAACTGTAGCCGATCCCTGACTTAGATCATGAGTAGTAGTGTAACGAGGAGCGAGGTAGCGGACGCATGTGCGGAGGTAAGCGACTTTTATTGAGGGCAAATACAAAATCTGGGTAATCACGGTCCAGGATCATTGAGCCAATACGGATAGATTGTGGGTCAGACATTACAAGTAGCACAAACAGGCAAACAGTTCAAACAAAGACCAACACATCAGACAAATACCGATACATGAAACAAAGACCGGCAAACACTAAGGGCAAACAGGGCTTAAATAACAAAGGGCAACGAGGGACAGGTGAAAACAATGATGGGCGGAGACTTGAAACAAGGGGGCCAGACTAGAAAAACCAAAACAACAACAACACACATGGGCTAAACCAAAACACTAACACATGGACAGGACTGGGAGGGGCCAATCGTGACGAGTAGAAAATGTAATCAACTTCTAAGACTGAAATTTGGAGGTGTAGAATAATATCCCTGCAGGTTTCTTTGAAGAACTGGAAGTAAGAAATTTAAAAGAATTGAAGTTGTAATGAAGGCAAACTGTAGACACACTAAATACTGGAAAAATATATGTAGTAGTTAAGACATGTCAAGGCAGGTGTAATTTTCCTTTAAATATTTTTCTGCATTTTTTCATGACTAAAATCTTGTACACAACTAACAGAAAATATACACAAATAACAGAAATATCTCCTGAAAAATTAATACTTGTACTTAATGGTTTGTTGAAAATGGTTAAATAATGTTTAGTATAATAGCAATTATAATAATAAAAAAATAATGTTATTAGCATGTTTTGCCAAAAATGGACAGTGGCTTCTGGACATTTTAACTATTGGTAAGCTATAATGCACTGTTTATACATACACACACACACACATTCACTCACCCATCCAAATCATTGAATTCAGGCGTTTCAATCACTTCCATGGCCACAGGTGTATAAAACCAAGCACCTCAGCCTGCAGACTGCTTCTACAAACATTTATGACAGAATGGGTCACTCTCAGGATGCACCTGTGCAACAAGTCCAGTCTTGAAATTTCCTCACTACTAAATTACACAGTCAACTATTAGTGGTATTATAACAAAGTGGAAGTGATTGGGAACGACAGCAACTAAGCCACAAAATGGCAGGCCACGTAAAATGACAGAGCGGGGTCAGCAGATACTGAGGGGCATAGAGCGCAGAGGTCGCCAAATTTCTGCAGAGACAATCACTACAGACCTCCAAACTTCATGTGGCCTTCAGATCAGCTCAAGAACAGCATAGAGAGCTTCATGGAATTGGTTTCCATGGCTGAGCAGCTGCATCCAAGCCTTACATCATCAAGCACGATGCAAAGCGTCGAATGCAGTGGTGTAAAGCGCTGCCGTTGGACTCTAGAGCAGTGGAGACATGTTCTCTGGAGTGACTAATCACTCTTCTCCATCTGGCAATCCGATGGACGAGTCTGAGTTTGGTGGCTACCAGGAGAACGGCACTTGTCTGACCACACTGTGCCAAATGTAAAGTTTTGTGGAGGGGAGATTATGGTGTGGGGTTGTTTTTCAGGAGTTGGGCTCGGCCCCTTAGTTCCAGTGAAAGGAACTCTTAATGCTTCAGCAGACCAAGAGATATGGGACAATTTCGTGCTCCCAACTTTGCGGGAACAGTTTGGGGACGGCCCCTTCCTGTTCCAACATGACTGCGCACCAGTGCACAAAGAATGGATGAGCAAGTTTGGTGTGGAAGAACTTGACAGGCCTGCACAGAGTCCTGACCTCAACCCGATAGAACACCTTTGGGATGAATTAGAGCAGAGACTGTGAGCCAGGCCTTCTTGTCCAACATCAGTGTCTGACCTCACAAATGCGCTTCTGGAAGAATGGTCAAAAATTCCCATGAACACACTCCTAACCCTTGTGGATAGCCTTCCCAGAAGAGTTGAAGTTGTTATAGCTGCAAACTGCAAAGGGTGGCTTGACATCATATTAAAACCTACTGATTAAGAATGGGATGTAATTATATATATAAACAGCAATAATATCATCCAGCTGTATCCAGTTTACAAAGACAGCCTTAGATTCATGACCTCAGGTGCACAATGTGACTTTATGAGAGCTTTAATGGCTGAAATTAGAACCTTTGTGGTGCTTTCCGTCACACCTTTCAGTGTCCACAAATGAACGTGAAATGATCTCAAATTGTGTGATGATCTCATTCTGGAGATGCAGACGGAGATCAAAGAGAGTCGGCGAGTTTTAGATTAAAGCCTCGCAGTGCTAATCTAATCTACTCATTTTAGAGCGCTTGCCTTTTTTCTGCATGGACTCAGGCACAGAGGAGCTGTACTCACCAGATCTCGTTCTGTAAAGATGCTGCCTCAGAATACTCAATTGCTTCTTGACGTTTTTCAGGCTAACCATTATCCAAACCATTAGCTGCACAAAACGTGGACTTTTAGGTTGGTCTGCCAGGCACGCTGTGCAATAACACTGACATGCATTTTACTGAACACTCTTGGCTAAGCAGTTATATTTGGCTGCATTGATTCTAGTGGAGCTCCAAGCACTAACCCCAGTTACTTCACTCACTTGCAAGCAGTGGTAAACTAAAACACAGCCTACACTGTAGAGCCAGAGTCATTAAGTAAAACATAAACAGTGGTGTGTTTAGAGCTATAAATTCATTTAAATCTAAGCAGCACTGCTCTACTGGTGAAATGCTGCTCTCAGACTCTACATCATTATGATGCCAAATTACCAGTTTCCCTTGTAAACAGGCCAATAAATAAATTATCACCTTATTTTGACTGAACTGTACATTTAATTATGTTGAACTTTAAAACTCGTTCTACTTCTTTATGATTTGCTGTTGTTATTTTATCAGCCAGTGCAATAGGAACTACTGCTTAATTTGAAAACATGTTTGCATTTACATTGCTTATGCTTTACTTATATGTAAATGTTTTCCCAAGCATGTGTTTATATTAAAATTAGCAGCAGCATTATTATTATTAGTAGCAGTACTAGTAATAGTAGTAAGTATTGATATTGCTATGTACTTATTATTATTATTTGCAACAGTCCCTCCCAATGGAAGGTACCCTATTATTGATAATTGTGTATATACTTGGCTCATTACTATTTGTACAATTTCTTGGGTTTAAATAGATCATAATACAGTCCTTGTAAGTTTCTACTGTGGAACAGCAGTTTAAACTAATTCAGTGGTCCATGTACAAAGTGCATTTGTTCAGGGAACCAGCTGGTCAGTTCATATTTGTAGCTTGTGTGTGTGCGTGTGTGTGTGTGTGTGTGTGTGTGTGTAAACACTACATTGAAGGTCAGGTTGACACTGGTTGTTAGCTTTCTGGTGAGGGATTTAGCTCTGCACTCTTTTTTAATGATGTTAACATTCTTTAATCACTTCTTTGTTGTCTTTCACTGTGTGACTGCACAGGTATAAGGGTGAACAACTGCACTAAGGGAGAGAGACATACAGATACACCTCTACTCCTACCTCCTGTTGCACACACACACACACACACACACACACACACACACACCGTCATCATTGTGTTTATTCAGACTGTAAAAACTTGTGGACACCTTAGATGTTTGTTTATAGGTTAGTTATTAATAGAAGGTAACTCTTTTGATGATTAATAAACCTTGCAGGTTAACATACAGATATGACTATGGAAAGTTCAATTAAAGTGAAAATTTTATTAATGCAGTTAATTAAAGTCTTTTGATTATCTACTGACTATTCACTGCTGCTACATCACTGATATGTTGTTGTTACCGAGAGTCTGTTGAGTGTTTGTTTTATCTAAATCTAAATGTAAAATATCAGTGGGCCACAGTTTAAAATCTCTTCATCCATAAGGTACAAACAGTTCTTTGAAATAGCTGCTCTGGTGGCACGGCTCAGGGTTGTTTTGTTTGTTTGTCTGTGTATATTTCGATCACAGCTGGCTGAGCATAAAATATTTTGCATCTAATTCATTTTCAGACCACTTACTAGAGCTGTTTGAATGGGGATAACACTGTAGAACAACACGAACATTCCAGAATACTGTATGAATGGGGAAGAACATTCTAGAACAGTTTGAATAAGGAGGTCATTCTAGAGCTGTATGAATGGGGATAAACATTCTAGAACAGTGTGAATGGGGAACATTCTGGAATACTGTGAGTGGGGGAGAAAATTATAGAATGAGTGAATGAAAAGGGAACACTAAAACAGTCTGAAACAGGAAGAACAATGCAGAACGGTATGAAGTGAAAATAAACATTGTACAATATAGAACAGTAGAACAGTAGAATGTGGGAAATGTAGAACAGTAATGTGGGAAAACAATCTAGATCAGTGTGAGTGGGGAGAATATTAGAGAACAGTGTGAATGGGGGGAGTACAGTGTTCCCTCCATTTAAACAGCTCTAGAATGTTCTCTTACATTAGTGCTCTACATTATTCTGTAGAATATTATGAATGTGAGTGATAATTCTAGAGCAGTGTTAATAAGGAGAACATTGCAGAACAATATGAACGGAGTGAACACTGTAGAAGAGTATAGATGTGAGGGAACATTCTAGGACATTCTAGAACATTGTGAGTGACATTCTAGAGTTGTACAAATGAAGAGAAAACATTGTACAGCATTCTGTTCATTCAGGGAAGAACAATGTAGAACAGTAATGGAAGAAAACAGTCTAGAACAATGTGACAATCACAAACAGGTACTGGACACCAACCCAGCATTTGCGCTTTATGGAGAGCACTGGTTAAACAGTAAGTCTTAGAGTGAGGCTGAATGGTGTCTTCTGATGTGTTATGCCATCAGACCCATTTCGAAGAGTGAACAGATTTTGAGCTCCAGAGAAACTATAAGTAGGTGTCTACACCCTCGTACTTCACCATGTTTAAGAGTGGCAGAAAAGGTTCCACTGCTGATTCTACTGGTAGTATTATAGGGAATGATTTATTCTGGCTGTCATCTCAGACACATCATGAAGCAAAAATGGCCTTCCTTGAAAGTACCAAAATATATCTAAGGCCTCTCCATTATGTCCCGGTACAGTGAAATTTATTCTCGGACAGGTCCGTTTAGATATTTCCCTGCCCAGTCATTTTGATAGATTAAACTCTGTTGTGTTTGTTACTTCTTTCCAAGTTGAAAATGTAAGTACTGCACCTTTTTTACACTTTTCAGCCAGTGCCAAAACACAACCTGTGTTGCTATTCTCACTGTCTGCATATTCCAGCCTGAAAGTCTAGTTGGTTTTTAATTCCTTAAGAAGTGTGATTTAACTCTATAACACCCCTTAAAAAGCCTTGATAAGATGCACATGTAACGTGAATGTTCTTCAAGTGATGTGCTGCTGTAATTGAATAAAAAAGTTTGATAAGTTGAGGTCACAATAATTCCTGGAAACTTGTTATAAAGGCTATAAAACATGAAATAAAGAGGCCACATCCCTTGGAGTGTTGTACCATTCATTGTTATTTCTTTCCTATACTGAAGATACAAACAAGGTTAGACTCAATTGGTAGCATAAATATTCATGACAAGCTGACGCATGATAAATGGCACTGTAAGAAAACCACATGGCCTAGTAAAATATCAAGATTAAGCGTTGGTTGCAGTGGTTATATGTGAGTTTGTGCTGAAGGAGTCTGAACCTGGTTAACATTAGTTAGTTTCAGGTTGGCATTTGGCAGAACAAGGATGACGGAGCTTGGAAAGATCTTCAAATGTAATGGAATGTAATGATCAGAGCTCCCCAGTAGTCACATGGCACCCTTTGTATTTGGGGATGACTCTGTTCAAATTCATAATTTAATGTGAGAGAAAAATCATAGACTCTGACATGAATGAAAAGCTTCCTGCATTGCAACCTAAACAGCAGATTATTATTCATGTTGACAAACATGTCATGAGGAAGCAGGAGTGTGAAGCTTTAAAAAGGAACTTCAGTGATCACTTTAACCCACTCAGCAAACTTAAGGTGCAGTTATCAGTGTCTGTATGCCTGCAAGAAGAATCAATATGTTCTCAAGGCTGCTTGGATTAAACATTTGACTACATAAAAGCTGCAGGTCAAACAGCTAACTTATCTTGGCAAAAGAAAGTCAACACATCACAGTATGGGCTCAGATTCAGTAACTGATGCTCACATACCGCCCATCTGGAGGATAAAAAAAACCTGAGAGCACACCAGAGACTGGTACTGGAGTGACAGACATAGTGTTACTGAGAAAGTGCCAGTCACATGTGACGTGCCCCAAGGGTCGATTCTTGGGCCACTCTTATTTAATTGACACATGCTGCATCTTGGCCAAATCCTTTAAGACTATGGGATATCTTACCACAGATTTGCAGAGAATACTCAGATTTACATGACCCTCTCCCCAAATAACTATGGTCCCCTTTACTCATTTTGTAGGTGCCTTGACACATCGCTAACTAGCTGGGACAAAACTTTCTACAGTTAAACGAAGATAAAGTATTTTATTTTATTCAGGAATAACAATGAAAAACTTAGACATGAGGGCCCTAAAATCTAAAGAACTAACACATAACCTTGGTCTGTTAATGAATTGGATCTCAGTTTTAGCAGTCATGTCAAAGTTACTAAAACAGCTTTTTATCACCTTAAGAACATCAACAAGATCAGAGACTGTCTGACTAAAGCAGACCTGGAGAAACTCGTCCAACCCTTTATTTCTAGCAGGATTGATTACTGTGATGGTCTTTTAACTGTACTTCCAAAAATTCGAAATGCTAGTCTCACTAGGAATAAAAGAAGCGAAGATACTATTTATATTCTGACTCATGCTTAGCTCCGGTTTTAGTGCCCTCTAGTGGTGCACTTCCTTTTCAGGGTTCTGAGTCACTGTTTGGAGCAGCACATGGGGAGTCGTAAAGCATCAGTTAACATCCAGTCTTTCTTGTATTTGTTCAGGCATTATCTGTAAGTAACCTGTTTACTGAACCTATTTGCACACCGTTTATGCTTTATCTTTAGTGGATGTTTTATTTTAGAACAGTATTTACTTGGTGAAGTCATGCTAGTTGGTCAATGCTAGCTTCCCTGTTCTGGGGTTTACATGGGTCTCAACTGGAATGTAATAGGTTTTAGCAACCTCATAGTTGTCAATTCAGTTGTAATGATCTTTGTTGGATATCTGAGTTATGCATTTATTTGTGCATTGATACTGATTACTGGAATCAAAAACCATATTTCCTTTTTTCTGTTTTCCCAGTTTTGCACCGCTTCCAGTAAAAACGCTTAAAGGCACCACGTGTCTCGGCCTCTTTTTGGAAGAGTGTTTACCTGTCTGCATAGCTGTAATCTATAGTGAAGGCAGAACAATTTAAGATACTATTACTGGTCTATAAATGACTCGGTGGTGCAGGACCACCATATTTATTTCATATGTTGCAGCGATATGAGCCGAGTAGAACTCTCAGATCATTCAGAACTAGTCAGAAGCAGTACTTAGCTAATATGCTGCTCTTAAATAGAACCTGTTAAGAGACCATTGGAAGAGCCCTGACATTAGACACTTTTAAATCCAGGCTCAAAAAATTCCTGTTTAAACAGCTTTCAGCTCAGTTTAAAATACTACTGCATTTCTATCCTGTAACAGCATTTTATTACCATAATTTAGTTTTTAATTTCATTTTTATTTTAAATATATTGTTTGTAATCATGTTATCATGTTTTTAATTTCTGTTCTTCTACATCTTTTACACAATTTGTCTTTGTGTTTCTTTGTGCTATCTCTGTGTTTCTTATTGGTAAAGCATGGCTACAGTGTATGGAGGTGCTATAAAATTAAACTTGCCCTGCCTTCCCTTGCCCTGCTTACAAACAAATATGAGAATGTTCCAGGCTGTGGTGTTTTTTGCAGTTATTTATGGATGTGAAACCCAGACGATAAAAAAACAAGACAGGAAAATATTGATGTCTTTGAACTTTGGTGCTGGTGGAGACTTCAGAGAGTAAATTGGATTGCATAGAAAACAAACAAATGGATTCTTGATCAAGTTTCACCTCTCACTGGAAGTCCAAATAACCAAACTGAAGCCTTTATTTTAGTCATATCCTGAGAGGAACCAATGCATTGAAGGACAATTGTGCTTGGAAGTGTTGAAGGTAATAGAGGTAACAAGACCAGCAACAAGAGGGATGGAGACATCATGAACCAGCCATTCAAAAACCTTAAAACAAAACAGAAGAGGGGACATTCTGGAGAAACACTATATATGTGGTCACCAGGAGTCAAATCCATAAGCCTTGTCTAATCTAGTAATGGCTAATGTGTATAGCTGAACATCACTGCTTCAACATTACATGATAATAAGAACTTATCCATAAACACCTTAACATGGAAACACAGACAGCAGCTTGTGCTGACATTCATGAAAAAATATATACACACTTGAAAAAAATGGGTTCTATGTTAAAGAAAAAGCCTCTTAGATAAAATTATCTACAGCACATTCTCCGTCAGTCTGAATAACCCTGATGATGCAACGAACCCATTAATCACACAAAGGGTTCGTTGAGTGTTCTTGATTCTACAACCCCAATTCCAATGAAGTCGGGACATTGTGTAAAACAAATACAAACAGAATACAATGATTTGCAAATCCTTTTTAACCTTTATACAATTGGATACACTACAAAGACAATATATTTAATGTTCAAATGGATAAACTTTATTGTTTTTCATGTTTTCAAAATGTTCACTCATTTTGAATTGAATTTGATGCCTGCAACACGTTCCAAAGAAGGGGACAGGGGCAACAAAAGACTGGGAAAGTTGAGGAATGCTCAAAAAACACCTGTTTGGAACATTCCACAGGTGAACAGGTTCATTTGAAACAGGTGAGTGTCATGACTGGGTATAAAGAGAGCATCCCTGAAAGGCTCAGTCATTCACAAGCAAGGATGGAGCGAGGTTCACCACTTTGTGAACAACTGCGTGAGCAAATTGTCCAACAGTTTAAGAACAATGTTTCTCAACATGCAACTGCAAGGAATTTAGGGATTTCATCATCTCCAGTCCATAATATCATCAAAAGATTCAGAGAATCTGGAGAAATCTCTGCAAGTAAGCAGGAAGGCAGAAAACCAACATTGAATGCCCATGACCTTCGATCCCTCAGGCGGCACTGCTACCGACATCATTCTGTAACGGATATTACCACATGGGCTCAGGAACACTTCAGAAAACCACTGTCAGTAAACACAGTTCATCGCTCCATCTACAAATGCAAGTTAAAACTCTGCCATGCAAAGTGAAAGTCATATATCAACAACACCCAGAAACGCCGCCGGCTTCTCTGGGCCCGAGCTCATCTGAGATGGACTGACGTAAAGTGGAAAAGTGTCCTGTGGTCTGGGAGTCCACATTTCAAAGAGTCCAACAGTTAGCCGAGGATAAATTATGAGATATTAAAATACTAAAATCTGAATATAAAAAAAACTATTTTAAAATGGTCAGTATCTTTTCCACACATAGCCTGTAATGTCATGAACAACCTCTGAAATATTAGTGGCAGATTCATGCAAATGCAGTTTTGGAGTTCTACCTTGCCACTAAAAAGGGCCTAACTGTTGAGTTCAATGTTGTTTGTGTACTCTGTAGAGCCAGAAAAGAGCTTTCAAACAGCATCAAAACCATCTGTTTGTAATTTAAATTGACATAATCAAGGTTGAATGTGTAGTGCGCTACCCTCTTACTTAAAACATTCTTAGTCCATTTCTCCCTTTATATTAGTGGCAGATTCATGCAAATGCAGTTCTGGGGTTCTACATTGCCACAAAAAGGCACACAAAGTTTGATGAAAATCTGTGTCGGTTGAGTTCCAAAGTGTCTGATTTCCCGTAAAATGACCCTAAAGGAGAGGAAAAACAGACAGACAGTGAAGGCAAGACCCAATTAAAAAATAAAGAAAAAGAAGGCGAGATACAAAAGATGGAGAGGAAAAATAGACAGACAATGAAGAAAAGCAACAGAGACAGACAGCAACAGAGATACAGAGATACAGAGGAGGGAGAGCAACAACAGACCTAGGTGAGCAACAGAGAGAGACAATGAAGTCCCAGCACAGTTGTAGGAAGATTTGAATAAGACGGAACACTTCAATTTATATCATTATTAATTCATGTTTAAGTTTTAATGACCATACCGATAGTGTACCTCATGAAGTAATTCTTATCTATTTATGTCAACAGTAGAGAGATAAATAAAGGACAGCAACATCAGAGACAGACAATGGAGGGCAGCAACAGAGACATTGGAACAAAGCAACAGAAAACTGAGGTGAGCAACAGAGACAGGCAATGAAGTCACATCACAGATGTAGGAAGTTTGAGTAACACTTACATTTATATAAAATTTATGTTAACAGTGGGGAGCAACAGACGAACAAATAAGGACAGCAACAACAGACTCACAACAAACTTATAATGAATAAAATATGTCTAAATTAAAAGGTTTGAAGTGTGCTCGTGTATTTAGGGGGCATTGGAGTAGAGAGCCAAATGAAGTCCACTTTTGGGGGAAAAAGATCCCCCCCCCCCCATCACAATGCTGGCTACGGGCCTGTGACAATAAAACTCTTGAACCTTGAATCTCAGCTGGCTCCTCTCAATGCGGAGGAGTAGTGGCTCTACTCCGAGCTCATCCCATAAGACCGAGCTCCTCACCCTATCAAATAGAGTGTAGCCCGCCACCCTTCAAAGAAAGCTCATTTCCGCCACTTGTATTTATCTCATCTCATCGATCTCATTCTTTTCGGTGACCCACAGCTCATAACCATAGGTAAGGATCGGAATGTAGTCCAACCAGTAAACAGAGAGTATCGCCTTATGGCTCAGCTCCCTCTTCACCACTACTGTCTAGTACAGTGACCGCATTACTGCTGCCACTTGTCCCAGCCTGCAGCTGATCTCACAATCCCTCTTCCCATCACTCGTGAATAAGACCCCGAGATACTTATACTCCTCCACCTGGGGCAACACGGTCATATTATAGTTGGCACACACCCTCCAGTCCCCTTCCAGGAGGTTAGGGCTAGAGGCTTCTGGTGTTTCAAGCTCCATTTCCCTGGTGGAGGCCACTGAGGTAGTTGGCTAGCTCTTCAGTGGCAAGGCACCGGGGGTGGAAGATGTTCATCTAGAGATGCTTAAGGCTCTGCATATTGATGGGCTGTTGTGGCTGACATGCCTCTGCAATATTGCATGGACCTCAGGAACAGTATCTTTGGACTGGCAGCCCGGGGTGGTTGTCCCTCTTTTTAAGTTTTCTCAAAGTGCTCCTTCCACTGACCAACAATATCCTCATTTGAAGTCAGAGTTTCTCCACCCCTGCCAAATAAAGCTTGGGCGCAGCCAATCTAACCGCTCCTGAATCGCTGAACAGTTGTCCAGAACCTTCTCGATGCCGACCGAAAGTCTTTTTCCATGGCTTCAACAAATTCCTCCCACGCTCAGGATTTTGCTTCTGCCACCGTTGCAGCTGCGACCTTTCTTGCCTGATGGTACCTATCTGCTTGAGACGGGAGTCCTTTGGGCCATCCAGTCCCCCAAAGGAGGTTTTGAACAGGGTCCATTCAGACTCCATGTCCCCTACCTCCTCTGGGACATGAGAAAAGCTCTTCTGGAGGTGGGAGTTAAGATATTCTGAACAAGGGCCTCTGACAGTCATTGCCAGTACACCCTCACTATTCGCTTGGGTCTACCGGGTCTGACCATCAGTCTTCCCTGCCTCTCTTCACCTAAGTGTCCAGAACATATGGTTCCAAGTCAGATGAAACGACAACAAAGTCAATCACTGAACTTTGACCCAAGGAGCTCTGGTACCATGTACACTTTTGAAAATCCTTGTGTTCAAACTTGGTGTTTGTTATAGACAATTCATGCCTGGCACAGAAGTCCAATAACAATTTATTGTTCGGGTTTAGACCGAGCAGGCCGATCTTACCAGTCACACCTCTCCAGGTCTCCCAGTCATTGCCAACATGAACAATGAAGTCTCCCAGTAAGACTATGGAGTCTGTAGGCAGGACCCTTTCCAGAACCCCGCCCGCTCACTCCAAGAAGGCCGAATACTCCGACCTGTTGTTTGGTGCATAAGCACACACAACAGTCAAAGTTTTCCTCTCTGTGATTTTAATTCGCATTGGGGTGACTGACTCGTCCACTGGGACAAACTCCAACTGCACGGCTGCAGGCTGGAGACTTGTGAGTATCCCCACACCTGCCCGGCGCCTCTCACCCTGTGCAACCCCTGAGTAGGAGAGGAACCAACCCGTATCTAGAAGTTCCAGAGCCGAAACTGTGGGTGGAGGTGAGCTCAACTATATCAAGTTGGTACCTCTCAACCTCCTGCACAAGCTCTGGCTACCCCCCCCTTGAGGTTACATTCCACATACCTAGAGCCAGTTTCTGTCACAGGGGCCTAGACCACCAAGGGCCTCCGTACAATCTCCCACTGCCTATACGGCACTGCACCGCCCAGCCGGGTTACATGGGCTGCCTGGCTACTAGGCACTCGCTGGGGGATGCTATCCCCAGACCTGGCTCCATGAGTAGGTCCCGGTGACCTTCTCCTGGGCAGAGTACACAATTGTCTGTGTCCATTTTTCATGGAGGGCTTTTGGCTCGAGTTAGTCTGGGTCTTCACTCCAGAACTGTTCGCCCTGGGAGAGCCTACCAGAAGCAGAGTGCTCCCAATGACTTGGCTCTGAAGATCCCTAGACCACAAAAGCCCTTCTGCCACAACAATTCCCTGATCCAGGAAGGGTATTCAGACCAATTTTATTTAAAAAGAACCCTTAAGAGTGTAGAACCCTTTTGAAAAGAGTTCTATATAGCACCAAAATGGGTTCTTCTACTGTTACATGCTTGTTATCATAACAATGGCAATGTAAGTGTGAATGTAAGTAAGGTGGGTCAATTAAGTATGAGCACTGGATCCCTCCAAAGTTGAAATGAAGATTAATTTGTTGTTTCGAGGTAGCTGACAGGTTAATAATGTATAAGGCTCTTATGTCTTTGGATATCCTTTTTACCTCATGTAATTAAGTGGTGCATAGAAATTTTTCTCATTTCTCATAAACGTGTGGCAATGCAGTCCAGTTTAAGTCTTGGAATTTACCGTCATTGTACCCAAAATGTTCATCTAGTAAGGCTACCTTTACTTGGTTAATACCTATAACTTTATAGGCTGTGAAAGAAAGCATTATTTGAAAGAGACCCGACTCTTGTGTAGCTTCTCAAAGAGTGACCAGAGCCTAATTTGATACTTTTTTGTTTCTATTGTCAAATTTTGTGCAGTCATTAAAGCAGTATATTGTGGTTGGAGGCCCTGTTTCCTTTTACCAATCTAGTCAGGCTGAGTATTATAAATATTAGACAATGAATTTTGCTATCTAAGAAAAAAATAAAAAAACAGAAGCACTTAATTAATGTGCAGGTGGCTTTAAAAGCTGAATGTGAGCAGAGTGTGAAGACCTATCTAATGCAATTCTCCAACTTAGCCATGAATAAAACAGAAATGAGTTGAGATATGGTGATTCCCAATATTCTACTGAAAATTTCTAGAAGAATTTCGCTCCTTTTTTTGTCTTGATTATTGAACAAGTGTTAGTGTACATGATGCTTTCTTTGTGCGCCCTTTGTTTTAGCTCAGCATTAAATTTCTCAGTATTGTTTTGGGTATTCCTCTGTCTTTTCATATGGAGATATTTTCATATGGAGATATATAGTCCTTCTGGGTGATTCTTGGTAATTTAATTTAGATTTATTAATCCACTTGTCATCATAAGGCCCTTTTTTCTTTCTTGAAGAGTTTTAACTTTGGCCCAAACATTAGTTCATGAATTCTGTTATTTTGTCATTGTGAGTGCTTTTCACTTGAATAGTGCCGAAGCAGCTGCCAAACCATCAGCACCTATAATATTATAAGCTGCAAATCTCTGACCTCAGGCTTCTGGCTATTGCAAATTTTCTTTTTCTTAGTCTGAGATTTTTTAGATGGAGATTGATTCTTTGGGGATATGATTTGATTGGCTACTTCTAAATGCAATGGTTATGCTGAAGTTTTATTCTAATGTTATTCATTAAGTGTACAGGGATAGTAGGAGGACTGCAAGCCCTCTTTCTGTCATAATGCTTGAGCACCAGAGGAAGAGCACTCCTCTTGGTGGGTCAGCGTGTTGAATTATGCATCACACATAGAGCACTTTGTACCAGAGTAGAGGCAACTATGGTCCCTGGGTTCTACAGCAGCAATGCTGAGCTGAGCTTCCTAAGCCCTCTTTTAAATCAGACCCCCCACCTTCAAGTGACCAGCAACTGGCAATGTTCTCTAATTAAAGATTCCATTTATAAAAGCAAGTGTTTTATTGATGTCAGCCATACGGAAGGAACACAGCGTAATCTCAGATATTTGGACATGTCATAAAATGTGCAAAACAACATCAGTAAGTAATATTGAGTTAAGTGATACTTTTTTTGATCCCGCAACCAGGGAAATTCCACCTCCACATTTAACCCATCCGTGAAGTGAAACACCACATACACACTAGTGAACACACACACACACACACACACACACACTAGGGGGCAGTGAGCAGCTCTATCCACAGCACCCAGGGAGCAGTTGGGGGTTAGGTGTCTTGCTCAAGGACACCTCAGTCATGGACTGTCAGCCCTGGGGATCGAACCGGCAACCTTCCGGTCACAGGGCCAGATCTCTAACCTCCAGCCCACGACTGCCCCTGAGTTATACATTAAACTACTACTACAACTAAGTGATGATGTTAGGCTAAAATAAAAGTTTGACTAAAATGAAATATGATAACATGTCAAACTGGATTGGCTGAGCTGCATTCCCATTGTAAAATGATCACTTTATGCATATTCAGTATAGGCCCCTGCATAGTGAGAGAGCATCTGGGTGAGGAAGTGTACCAGGTCCAGGTTGGGTAACAAACTTTTGTAGTTAGAGACTGACTGTTGCTAAGTTTCTCACAGCCTAAATAAATTCTTGGAATCTCTGTTAAAGTAAATTGAGTACATCGATTGATGAGCTGACCAAATTTTAAATTAAATTGCATTTTTTTGGCTGCCATACCGATTGAAGTACAACTGAAGTTCCTACTAAAGCCTGAGTAGACTGATAAATCACTGTGATGATCAGTTATTAATCTCAGCATTATGGAACTATTTTAAAGGAATAATCAAACTAATAATCTTTTCATAGTGGATATGTTGGCAAGTGATAAGTTTAGCAGCACTGTTTTACTGGACTTTTGCTCTGGGGATTGTGGGAGCAGGAATAGTTTTTCCCATTTGCCTTACCTAGATGTATTCTAAATGTACTCTAAATGTATTCAAAATATGGTCATTTGTGATGTATCGTAACAGTACACTATTAAATACATTTAGCACAGTGTATTCAGTTTTCAGCCATCATTACTTCTTATTTTTTGCTTAACTCTGTATATAATGCATTTTTAATGATGCTTTACAATAATCAGTGAAGACGGAGTCAATTCAGTTTAACACTCAGGCAAAGCAACAGTCACAAGCTTTATTACAGCTAGAGGATGATTAAAAAGTCATCACAGTATATTCAGGAACAGTCCTTGGATTTATGATTATATAAGTGTGCCAGCACTTTCATTCATTTTTACAATGCTTACATTCATTTTTACAATGCATGGATTAGTCCATAAATGGATGCTAATGTTGGGATATTATTAGCAAGCTTTCATTTGAAGCCTCACTAGCATTGTTGAGCAGTGTGGCTGCAGATGTTTGCTGACTAGTTAAATCAGTGTGAAATATTATATGGTCACATGAAGTTTTACCAGCATTCTGAACTTTAGATAGGTTGAGCATTTTCATTCACATCTCCATGTGTTGGAGAAGAATAGGGCACATGCTCTTAGACAGATGTGCCTTGACAGCTTAGCAGTGTGTGCATCATCTTTCTTAAACAGACATGATTCATTTAATGGGGTTTAAACATAGATTGCCTTGCAAAACTAGTTTGTCAAAGATATTTGAATGTCAAAGGACTTGCACGAAGGTCCTGACTATTCTGCCGTATCTGTCACACATTTCTCTGCATTTCTCAGAGCTTTCCTGAAGATCACGTGACTGCTGATCAGCCAACAACAAGCAACTGATGCTCTCCCTCACCTGAATACTAAGCTGTTACACCTGACATGAGTCTAGTCAGTTAGAATATAAGCCCAGCCAATTGCAAGGTATTGCTTAATTGCCTTGAGATATAGAGCACTCTGTATTCTTTTTGTGTTTTGTCTATCTGGACTGTGTTTTGGGACTATTGACTCTGATTTTTGCCCTTGCCCTTTTGATCTTGGTTGCCTGACTCTGCTATGTTTTTCATTGGATCTTGTTGGATTGTTTTGGTTCTGACCAGTGCTTGTTTTAAAGTACAAGCTTGGATCACATTTCAAACAGTACAGCCTCTTTTAACAACATCCATGAGCGTCTGTGCAGTTGTGTTGCATTACAGTATCTAATACATTGCCTAATCTATTGCAGGCTTCTATATCATGACTTTTACCATTTTGTCATAGTGGGTTAATTTCAGAATGCCTGATTTGATTGAAGTCTGTTGTTTAATGCGTGTAATGTATGTGTACATGTATGCGTAAAATAAGAAATCAACAGCTTCTTTATGACCACTGAAGTTCCTACTAAAGCCTGAGTAAACCGATAAATCAATGTGATGAGCCAAATACAAATAATGCATTTTATGGTTAGACAAGTCTGTTGTGGGTTCTTCATTGATGTGCAAAGTGAATGAAAAGCATCAAATAGCAGAGCGTTTTTGAGATTTGATGTCTCTGTATCAAACTATGCACCAAAGCAACAAAAAGTTCATTTATTAGGTTTGGAAATGTATTTAAATGTATTTTTTGCCCTAAGAATCATCTTTTTGTAGCCCTGCTTATAGTTTAGTCTTGATTGCTTACACACTGTTATTGCATGCTGGCACACAATTCAGAATATCTGAAGCTCATGTGTTTTCACTTCTGTCAGTGTAGCTAAACTCACATTTCACTGCACAAACACTTTTTGCAGAACACTAAACACAGTTCTCCACCTCTAACCACCAATTTCATGACAACAAAGCTGAAATCATTTTCAGGGATGAAGGCAGAAATGCATAAATGCTTAAAAATAGGAAATTATTCAGAGAGCTTAGCAGACTTTAGTGGGTCAAAACATTGTAGAGGGTTTCTCCACACTCCTAAATCAGAAAGAGAATGAGGGGGGGAAAAGTCAGTGTGTATCAAAATATAGTGACAAGAAAAAATTTGTGAACCTTTTGGAATTTTATGGTTTTCTGCATTAATTTGTCCTAAAATGTGATCTGATCCATCATGTCAAGTGTATTGACAAATATAATAATAACACAAAAATATGATCTTGCAGGTCTTTATTGCACACGCTCATTTAACATTCAAAGTGGTAGTGGAAAAAGTAAATGAAGCCTTGGAATTAATAGCTGGTGGTTGACAACCCCCCCACCCCACTGAGCAGCAATGACCTGACCTCCACATCATTCAGGAGAAATTTTAGCCAATTCTTCCTGGCAGAACTGCTTTAGCTCTGTCATGTTCATGTTCCTTGGACGCCTCATGTGTATGGCTCTCTTTAAGTCAATCTATAGCATTTCTATAGGGTTGAGAATTCTATAGGGCTGGGAATTCATCTTCCCCTCAGTGATTGTAAGCTGTCCAGGCCCTGATGCAGCAAAGTAGGCCCAAATCATGATGTTTCCTCCACCATACTTTACGGTTGGGATGATATTTTCATGGTGATGTGCAGTGCCTTTTTCACGCCAGATGTAGTCCTGCATGTGCTTTCCAAATAGTTCAGTCATAGTTTCTGCACTGCTGAAGCAAACCTAAAGACGGATGGAGGAAGAAGAGGAGTTTAGGGACAAAGAAGAGAGGAAAATTTCATGTTTCTGTTCTGCATGGGGCTTGTGTTACCACATCACTCAAGCTTCATTCCATGGCCAACTATAAGGCTCTGTTTTACACCTTCCACCTTATTCACAACTTTTAAATTGAAATGAAGAAGGTTTGGTTTTTCTCTTGATTTTGGAAGGTCTGTGATTACTTCATCAGAAGATCACCCTGCTTTGACCCCTTAAAATCCCAGGCTTATTACATACTAAAGCTCATTATTCAGTAAATACAGAGACTTCAATACAAACTGGCTTAGCCATTCTTAGGTTATGCATGTGTGTAATAAAACTTTGGGCCCGCTGGTGAGCTCTGGCCATTTAAGGGTTTATTTAAGGATGCATTTAGGAACATCAGGAACTGTCAATAACTGCCAAGAAAGGGAAATATGTTCTAGAAGATTCTTGAAGACTTTTAGGACAGCTTTTGGCCAGACAGCTTACTGTATGTGATGTAGATGGCCAAATAGAGATGAGAGACAGGATCCTGCAAAGTTAATTTATTTATGTATTTACTTTCATTTATTTACTTTTACAAACAGCACACAAGTTTCAAATAAGACTTCTTTTGTCTGTTGTCCTGTTTGAGGTTATTTTTTTTTCCCTTTTTATCTTCATTATTCTTAAAATAATATAATGTGTATATTTTGCATCAATTTATTAGACGTTTAAAAGAGAAATGACACCATGAATGTATATGAAGTGTTTTATGGTCAGCATCAAATTCACTGTGAAAACTTGTGAAAAACCTAATTTGTGGTAGAAATTCCTATGATAGATGTGTTTGGTATTTTGATTGAATATTTACGTTTAGGAAAGAGATCATGGTTTTGTAGCCAGAGGTTCGTTTTGCTGTCAGTGTGGGAGAGTCTTATAAATGTGTGTAGTGTTTTGAGAATGTACATGTGAGCATTTGAGGGCACACATCCTGAAATATGTGTAAGCAATCAAGAAAAATGGCAACTACATTTTTATAGTAAAGGTAGATTTTACACATTTTTTCATTTCCATCTATTCCCAATATGGTTACAAATGTAGTATGTTCATACACCAAAAGTAGGCAATCTGTCAAAATATGATATTTGCCAAAAGATAATTGAGGCATTAGTGGCCAAGTATTATTTTTGCTCTGGTGAGTAGTAGGCATTGTGTAAAGATGATTTGCTGCCATCACTTCTCAGCAGGAAATATCTAACCAATACCAATCACTTTACAGTACAAGGTAGAGGGGTACCGCACCACCACACACATCAAAGCCCATATATGCCCCCCTACCTGCAACTGTAATTGCCACTGGAAATGGAAAGGACTGCCAATGACGAAAGAGGTGAAACCCACCACAGACATGAAATTGGGAACTTTCAAGCTTTCGTGACTGATTTTTTAAACTTCATTGTGAATTTGAGAGTGTGTGTGTGTGTGAGAGAGAGAGAGAGAGAGAGAGAGAGAGAGGGAGGAGATAAAGGAAGAAGGAAATAATGAGATATTATGAGAAGAGAAGAGAAAATGCTGATCTCATTGCTGGTGTGACTACGAGCATCACAAGCTCATTGATGCTTCCCAGTTATTATCTGAATACAATTTGTCTACAGTGCTAGAGTCATTGATTTTATTCATGAACTGTTGCACCGTAATTATTTATAGTCAGATTTCTGTTCCGAGGTATTTTCCCCTCTCTTTGTTCAGTAAGGTTGAAACTACAAATTGAGCATATTTGTTTTTGTAATCATTGTCCTAATAGGATATGACATCCTTTATGCGCCATATTAAACTATTCAGACAAATGCTTTCTTATAGCTCCCAGGGAAAACTGCTAGCTGTAGTATTCATCAGGCATATCAGGCATCATAGCAGAATGAAATTCTGTTCTCTGAAACCATTGGAGCAGAACCAATCATAGGTCAGATAGTATCATTATCACTCTGAACACACGCTCTACCAGAATATAGTGATCACTCCTTTTTTTGGACATGTACATTATTAACAATATTGCCAAAAAAGGTTGTTTGGAGTGATGCCATAGAAGGACCACATCACATACAGCAGCCAGAATGTCATTTTAGGGGGAGCCTGGTTACATTTCAAGGCTATCTAGAAAGTACTATGTCCCAAAGACACCAATATTGTGAAGCTGTCAACCATCAACTAACCAAACAACTATGTTGTAGTTACAAGCATACAAGAACATTCAAGATATTCATAAGAACATTTTCACTGACATTTTGAACATCTGGTGTATTGGTGAATCATTTGAGCCATCAGGAGTGGGCTCCCAAGTGTGGGGACCTAAGAGTTCAAAACCATTGACCTGTAGGACCCTATATCATTGGCACTGGCACTAGTTATAACACTGATGTGGACTAGTAGTAGCTCACTGTTTCTTCTGGTGTTGTTGCCCTCCGCTTGCTGGTATTCTTCCATTGCCCTCTTCTTTCTACCTACAAGGGCTCTCAGGAACTGATAGGCTGGGACACAGAGGCTGAACTGAATTCTTAATAGCTGCTGTCCTGTGTGGCCTATGACAGGTGAGATGAATGCTGGAATTGTCTCCTTTCTCTGTCAGGGCTTTGCCAGTCATCGTCACTGACCCGCACCATTCAGGCACTTTCCTGTCAATCTAGGCATTTTAATGAACCCCTCCTTATTTCTGCCATCTTTCTTTTTCCTTCTCCTCCACTTAACTGTTAGTTTGGAGGGAGTGACTGTCTGTGCCTTTTCACTGCTGGGCTTTTTCTCATATCACTGCTAGCTTTTGAATCAACCCGATGTGCTGCCTCTATATGAGGATACCAGACTTAAGAAATGTGCTTTTGTGCAGAACTCGCAGAATGTTATTCAGTTAAATGATAAAGGGCTGGTTTCATGGACTTTTAAGCCCAGTCTTAGACTAAACTGCAATGTCAATGATATTTTACCATCACAAATTCTGTTTGGTTTTAGCTTAATCTGGGGCTCAGAGCCAGGCCCTAAGGGCTTAGCCTATAAAATGAATAGGGATTTTGCTCAAAGTGAAAGAGAGATCTGAATGATTGTTTTGGCCTCTGTACACTGCACAAACATCTATCAGACACTGATTGCAAGTGCAAAGACTCTGTATTAAATCTTTTTCTTTCTTTCTTTCTTATTATCTTTAAAATTCACAAGTTCGGTTTTCCACCACACTCATGGCCTACTGGTTGCAGCTTATTGCCATTCCTGCCTCTGGCCAAGGTTAAATATCAGCTGTTCATTTATGATATTGTTGCTTGTTTTCAGCATAGGCACAATGCTGTTATGCTAATATAGGCTGACAGCTATGCGTTCTGCACAAAGGATGATATGGATGATGCTACATGTTGAAACAGCATTGACGAAGAGTAGCTCTGACCATCTCAGAGTCCAGAGCAAACTGATTTTGGCATCAGGTGGTAATAAGCCATCTGTGTTGGTCAGAGTCAAATGTGTCAGGTGGAGACTTGGAAAAGCTAAGGTGGCTAAATGGTCAAAGCAGCTGTGAATAGATCCAGACAATGTGCTTTCATGGTGGGTATAGCAAAAAAATATGATGGGAATTGATCAGGAATGGAATAGTAAGAAAATCACCTATCGTGATATCAGTGATCAAAATTCTCACCATTATTTGTATTATCTTAGTACTGTTAAAATACAGGGTGGGTCATTTATATGGGTACACCCAAATAAAATGGGAATGGTTGGTGATATTAACTTCCTGTTTGTGGCACATTAGTATATGGGAGGGGGGAAACTTTTCAAGATGGTGGTGACCATTTTGAAGTCGGACATTTTGGATCCAACTTTAGTTTTTTCAGTGGGAAGAGGGTCGTGTGACACATCAAACTTATTGAGAATTTCAAAAGAAAAACAATGGTGTGCTTGGTTTTAACAACTTTATTCTTTCATGAGTTATTTACAAGTTTCTGACCACTTATAAAATGTGTTCAAAGTGCTGCCCATTGTGTTGGATTGTCAGCGCAGCCTCTTCTCCCACTCTTCACACACTGATAGCAACACCGCAGAAGAAATGCTAGCACAGGCTTCCAGTATCCGTAGTTTCAGGTGCTGCACATTTCGTATCTTCACAGCATAGACAATTGCCTTCAGATGACCGCAAAGATAAAAGTCTAAGGGGGTCAGATCGGGAGACCTTGGGGGCCATTCAACTGGCCCACGATGACCAATCCACTTTGGAAGCTGGCACGTTCCCTGAGTTTTCCGTTTAGACATTTATCTTTGGGGACATCTGAAGGCAATTTATTAATTTGCTTATTCTTTTTAAAAATACAATAATTGGGCATAGTTATTGGAATTGTTAACATCTTAAATGGTATGATAATTACTGGGATTTATGCAGTGGTGTATCATTAAAAACCTTTTCAACCATCCACAGTAGTTTGTTAGGCCTGTGATGGAACCAGAGGGTAGTGAAAAACAAGGCAAACAATCCCAGGTTAATTATGCCCTAAGCCTATTGATCAGTTACTATTCTTTTCCTGGTCATAAATCAATGCAAACGGACTTAGTTACTCTTAATTTATAGACATGAAGAATGGATTCTGAACACGCCAGCAGCTCCTGATCATTTACAGGGTTAATATGACAATGCAGACACATTCATGTGCAGGTAAGGCCTAGAATCTAGAATCTAGACCACTGATGGACAAAAAGTCAACGCTTAATGCTGCTAAAGAAAATAATACTCTTTCTTACTCTACTCTTCCACTATAGACTAGAAAAAACAGTGAACAAAAATCACTACATATTGTTCCCTCTGTCAAAAAAAGACACAAAAGCACCTACATGCTGGCTTAATGTGTCTAGACAATGAGATGGCCTACGTGTGCAGGAGCGGAGGTGTCCCAGTCTCAATTGTTCAACCGATTAAGGCTGATGTAAAAGCATTGCTGTTTCTGACATTTAATACACTCCTCTGCCATTAATAATTAAAATTTTCTGTGCTGCTGTTGCACTGGTTTGACTAACATGATGATTTTTATTCAGTTTTTTTTTTTTTTTGAAAAAGCAAGCACATCAAAGGGAATATACCCTGAGTGATCTCTTTATTAGTAACACTGAGTAGGGTCAACCTTTGCTCTCAAACAGCCTCAATTCTTCATGCCATTTCACAAAATCTTGGAAACATTCCTTGGGTATTCTGGTCCATGTTGACGTGATTGCATCCTTTAGTTCCTGCAGATTGTTCATGTTCATCCATGTTCCAAACGTTCTATTGGTGCTTCCGAAGGCCACTTAAGAACACTGAACTCATGGTCATGTTCATGAATTGAAAGTGTAACAGCTTTCGCTTTGTGAGATGGTGCACTGTCATGCTGGAAATACTTGTTAGAAGATGAGTAAATTGTTGTCATAAAAGGATGCACATGGTCAGCAACAATCCTCAAATAGGCTAAGTCGAAAGTGTGCCAAGAAAACATTCACCACACCTTTACACCACCTCCACCAACGTGGACTGTTGACCCAAGGCAGGTTGGGTCCATGAAGTCTTGCTGTTGGTGCCAACTTTTGACCCTGCCATTTGTGTGCCTCAGCAGAAATTGCGATTCATCAGACCAGGCTACCATTTCCCAGTCTTTACCTGCCCAGTTGTGATGAGTGTGTGACCTCTGTTGACTTTGCTCATCAATAAGGCAATTTCGTCTGCAAAACTGATGTTGATTTAGATGTTTCTTCTTTATTGCAGCATCCTGAGCAAACTCTAGAGCCTTCGTGTGTCAAAATTTCAGGAGATCAACAGTTAGAGGTAAACTCATACCAGCTTGTCTGACACCAAAATCATGCCACAGTCAGAATCAATGAGATCACATTTCTTTTCTCAATTCTGATGGTTGTTGTGAAAAATTACCTTAAGCTGCTGGCCTGTATCTGCATGACTTTATGTACTGCACTGCTGCCAAAGAACTAGCTGATTTGATCATTTCGTGAATGTATAGGTATACTGGTGTTCCTAATGAGATGCTCAGTGCATGTCAGATGTGCTTCATCATTACTCTGTCAATAATATTCACTTACTGATATGAACTATGCACAGTGCATCCAACATTACAGGAAGCCTCATGCATATTTCATACAGTGATAGAAAACACGGTACTCCACAGAAAGCTGATACTCACTGATATGTTTCACTCTGACCAACGTGGAAATATGTGCACCATAACTCCTCTGATGGTACATTTAAACGAGCTAAAGGGGCCATCACCAAATTCTCAGATCTGATGTTCGGTCCTGTAAGGTTAATTAAGACTGCAAAGTATGATTGTATGCTAAGTGCAGACTAACATGTATTTGCTGCAAGACATGTAGAAAACACAATGTGGAACACAGAGCCTCAACATTTTTTAGGCACAAAACATAAGGAGAGACCAGTCTTTCTCTGTCTTCTCCACTTACATGTGGGGATCATTATGCATAGCTTCACCCTCCACTGCAACATAGGCAGAGAATACCCAAACATGCAGTCTCTGCACAGAACAACTGATAATGATCCCACTTCTTGATGTAATCTGAGTCCAAAAGTAGGATTATTGTCCTTTTCCTTGAAATCTTCCAGGCGGGTACTCGAACCATTTTACAGTGAGGGTCTGAGCACATTTCACTTTCTAAAGGTCCAAGATGAATTTGTTTTGTTTTCTTCACTCCACACCTGATTCAACTTGTACAAAGATCATCAAACCCCTCATGAGTTGAATACAGGCTGTTGAAGCAAAGAAAATTATAACTTGTGAAGCAGGCAGGAGGAATGTTGTTTTTGTGGGATGATTGCTGCTCTCAGAGTGTTCATTTGGTAACACAACCTGAGCAGTTTCAGCTCAGTGTGCTTATTGAGGTGCTGGAGAGTCTGGGCCGTCAGCCAGGATTGCATTGTATCTCGGTCACAGGTAATGATAAGTAAAGCATCAGAGGACAGCTCCCCTGTCAGCTGATTGCAAGGTCAAATGTGGCCTCATTGGCAGGCGAATGCTTGATAGCTCTCAGCTGATCGGTCAGGTGGCCAGACCTTCGCACTACAAAATTCTAGATAACCAATGAATATGAATATCTTTTCACTCGACTGGACCAGGCATTACAACATGCAAATGATTTTCAGCCACAGACGCCTCTGTTGCCCCCTGGGGTAAAAAAAAAAAAAAAAGGGAAAAGTTCCACATGAAAGGCTTATTCAACTTTTTGAAGTCTAACTGTGAAACCTATTAAATCCGAGATTCCAGGTCCCTTTCTCGTCCTCTCCGCTTCTTCTTCGCAAGGCATGGGGTGGATATAAATGAAGGTGACACCTCCTGAATTTGAACCATCTGCAATGAAAATCTATTATAAAATAAGTCCAGCTGCTCTGGTCTAAGTGACAGTAGACTGAGCTCCAAGCCGTCATGCAGGATTGCCAGGGACAGATAAGAGCCAAAGGTTACGGAGATGCTGACATTTGCTTAATGCAGCTTACCTTCCTTCGTTTTTTAATCGCCTACCGTTGATAAGATCTTGCCAGAAGCAGCATCCAGGCTGAGATAATGCCAGCTTGAGGACACAAGTCAATAGATTAAGTAGCCAAGCCTTGAGCTTATGCTCACTTTTCACCTGAGTCTACTTATACAATGCTTTATGCTGCAACACTTTGTCAGTTTATGGTCGAGGCTGGCCTCAGTTACCACCATAAAACTACACCTCTATAATTGCAATCTGCATGGCTCGTATGAAACCAAATCCCTTTCTGCCTCTGTGGTCTCAGCATGTGGAATTAACTCCGTGAACAAGAGGTAATAAACCATGACAGCTCGCTCTGTTCATTGCATGTGCTGGGCAACTGCATAACAGTAGCAATGCTTTACTCGTGTGACGTAGTTTTTTAAAGCAAACTCTTGAGTTACAGAAAAAAAATATACATATTTTGGGCAGGCTCATGTTTCTCAGCCATTTTCTTGCCTTTCCCCTGACCTCATGGTATTATGTGAATCCAGGGGGACTGACATTCAATCCATGTGGAGTGTATCATTAATGTCCATATGAGATTGATCACACAGAGTGGGCGTAAGACATTCAGCAGCCTCAGATCAGGGAGACATAGAGATTGAGCTTAACCTCCTGTGGTGCCATGAGATGTGAATGTTATTTGAAATATAATTTGAGCATTTTGGTGGAAAAATCAGTTCCACACAGCTGTTTTCTTAAGAAAAGGAGATGCCTAGCACTGTCTCAGGCACTGCCCATTTTATTAGGCACACCACTTGTTCGTTTTATCAGGTCCACTTTCCATATAAGTTTGTAATTTTGCAACTACTCTAGTCCATCTATCTAGGGGATGAGCACAGCAGTGCTGCCGGAGTGTTTAAACACTGTGTCCACCCACTGTCCACTCTATTAGACATTCTTACCTTCTTGGTCCACCTTGTAGATCACATATCTCAAGCTCCATTCCTAACGGGCCAAAACACTGTTTCATTAAACACACCTAATTCATCTCATCAGCTCATTAGCAAAGACTTCATGAACTGAATGCAGAGTGTTAGATGAGTCTCTGCTGCACTTTTGCCCAGAGGTTCTCCAGTTTGACATACCTGTTGTAGACGTATACTCAGAGATGATGGCTCATCTTTTTGCACACAGTCTGTGTTGGTCCTCCTCTATTCCCTCATCAGTAGTTACATCATGCTGCCCACATGACACTGTTGGCTAAATATTTTTAGTCGGTGAAGTATTACTATAACCAAATTGTTAAAAACCCTAGCACCAATCTTGAAATACTAGCAATTAAAAGAAATTCATTTAAGTTAGAGTTTAGACAAGCTTCTAGTTTAAAATGCAACGCTGCTGAGAACGACTATGTTGCTGTAGCTAATCAAGAATAGACTGGTTAAAAACCTTAACATGCTTTTTTAACCTGATCTAACTGCCTGAGTATACAGCATAAAACACATTCAAAATTGTTTACACACTCTGAGTCCATACTTGTGCTGCAACTTCTCACCATCTTGAATGACACATGTTTTGACAACATTCTGTATAACTTGTCCAACCTCACAAATAACATTTGTGTGCAGAGCATGGATGACTCAGTTCTCTTTCACTTTTACTGAATATTACTTTCTGTTCATTTTGGTTTCAGTTACTTGTGGCAACAGCAATATTAGTTTTGCTACTTTTAGGCACTTTAGATGTGACCTATACTGTGGTTCTGCATCACAGTATGTACCATGATTTGCAAGCTATACACAAACATTTTAGATAAATAAATATCTCGGGGACATCGACTTGCCCTATAATTAGTATGACCCTGGTGGAACATCATTATTTCTGTGAAACAGGCTTTTTTCCAGTTGTGATGATCTTGATGACATTTTTGTTGCTACTAAGCTCAGCACAGTTTCAAATTGCTACCTCATCATTGGCTTTGCTAATTGGCTTCCTTGTTTGTGTGATATCTAAAAAAGCAATAAGTCACTTTAGGCAATTCGTTACTGAGATTTATCACAGGAAAGGTGTTCTTAAACTCACTTCCTTATGAGAAAATCACAGTAACGCACGTCCTCAAGGAGCTTATTGCTTTTATAGCCAAGAGGCCAACATAAAATATGATAAAACACACAGGTTTTCAGAAAATAATAATGGGCATAAGCCAGCATTATGCCAAGAAATGTAGTTCCTTTAGAGTATGGTATCACTGCCAAGCAACCATGGACCGGTGAATGGTTAGAGCGTTTGATCACCCATCGCTGTATTTTGTGGTCATTTCATGATTTTTGTAACTTTTTGTTGTTTAACAATAAACGTATAACACAATGATTAATGCAAAAACTTTCTCTTTATAAGTACTTTTTGGTCACTGAATTACCACCATGTCGTATTTAGCACCAAACGAGTGGCGCCCTTCTTCTCTTGCTGGGGCTGAATCTAAAATCTCCCTGCTCTCTATAGTATAATATGTAGGAATTTCCATACTGTATCCTGTAAAATATAGCTAAGCTAAAATCATTTGAGACACATCTGTACTTGATATATGATGGATTATTTGTCTGCTGACAATAGAAATTTTAAACTTTCATAGCACACTATTTGGGGAATACAGAGCCATTTGGGATTCATCCTGGGTTTGACCCTGAAACTCGGACATTTAAAACGTGTAAACCATTCAAGGGATATTTTTTAGACTTTCTTACTGCTGTTTTACAGTTAGTCATAACATAAGTACTTTAATTCAAGCCTGTGATATTAATCTTGGAGTTGTTTGCTATCTTTTAGCCTGCTAGCTAGCTGACCAACCTTGTTCTAGTCAAGAGCATAAGTTGCCAGCCCGTCAATTTAAACAAGAATGGGTTATTACTTCATCACTACACTCAGTGGTCTGTGTAAGCAGCTATTAACAGCACAAGGGTTTTTCATACCGTAGCCAAGAGGTGGTCATAGGTGTGCATATATTGTGGATTTTACAACAGCTTTGAATGCTTCTCAGTCAATCAGATTTTAGGGTCAAGGTTATCTGTTTTATAAACACTTGTATACCACCAAGTCTGCAATGCTTGTTACAAGCCATTCTGGATGCAGCTGCTGAATAGTCTCAGTGTTAGTACAGCATATTAGGTAACAGCATGGCAGCATGAAAGAGACGATCTCTTCAGGACTTGTAGGGACACTTTGCCTAGAAATGTGCTTTCACCACTGCAGGTCTGCGCTTTAAACAAAATCTAATAATCAGGGAGGTTAATTTTTTATTCAACTTATATGTGATATTCATTTTTATAATGCTATAAAAATGCCTTGCTCTGCTAAGAAGCATCATTTCACTTTCATGTTCAAAAGGAAACATCACTTCACCCTCACAGCCAAACACAGTTCTTCAGACTGTCAATCAGTTCAAAAGGACATCCTAACTCCTAACTCCAACCCTTACCCTATTGCTTTTATTGCACTGCAATATGGTAAGTTCTGTGGATAAACTAGATAGAAAACAAGGCAGGGTCCTGTCCCATGAATGTGTACTCCTCTGCCATTGTCCACTGTTGTTATTTGGCCAACATCAACATTAATGGGCGCTCATGTCAGCAACTTGCACTTGAGCCATAGTTCAACTTGGACTTGAGACCCATGACTTGTGAAATTTCAGCCTGAAATAAAAAAGAAGAACAAAACTGATTAAATGAGAATGGCCAACCTCAATGCAGTAAATCAATAGAACTTCAGCTTTACAGTAGTCTTACACAGCCACTACTGTAATACTGCTCTCTTCTTCTTGTTCACAGCTCGCAGTGGTATCAGGTTTCATGTGGCATTAAGTCTTTCGATATATGAAAACCATCAGTGTGATGTATGGAACTGAAGCACTACTCGCCGAAAATGCTTTAAAGGAAGGAGGAAAAATTATATGAAACCATTGTACTGGCATGTAGTTTATACAGCAAGTATGCTAGCACAATAGATATTTTAGCAAAAGCATAGACACAGGGGAGGCCATGATTTCCACCATGAGAAGGGCTTTTTTTTATTTTTATTAAACACCAGAACAGAAAAGCACATCCAAAGCATTGAACTCATGGGGCAGGTCAGCATTAGCCACAGGTAGACCAATCTCCAACACAAAACACACTAACTAAACCTGCATCCTAGCACAAAATAACACTAATGACACATAACACTAACACAACAGTGTCATTTAAACATATTAGAGTCCCTTTTAGGAGGGCATGCATCTACCATGAGCCTCTGTGGTGGCCGCTCACATGGCCATACTTCCCAAGCCTCTCTGAGCCAGTAGGAGTTTGCTACACTATCATGACTGTTGAAGTAGTCAGCTGAACTAGCTAACTTTTAGGGAAGTACATAAGTTTCCTTTAAAACTTGCACAAAGTTTGGTTTACACACTTGATTACTGGTGTTTGTTCTGCTGTGAGTACGCTGGCGCGATATGGCTGAAGCTTTACATCGGTTTTTCATTAGTTGTGTATTGTTTGTGTGTTTGCTTTGATGTTTGCCTGAGAAGTTGGCCATCATATCCACCGAGATAGCAGCCGAGAGTAACTTTCCAGCTGTGGCTCAGAGGCTTATTGGACTGGCCGTGTGGGTGACACTACATCTCAGCTATTATGCAGCCTGGACCGGCCGCTTGAGTGTCACTGCGTCATGGCTACGGGGCTTTCTGGACATGACTGATGTGACATCGGTCCTGGGCTGGCCCTTTGTTTGACACTGCCCTGCAGCTGTGGGGCTGCCTGGAATAGTAGTGTTCGGCAGCATGAGCATGAGCTACGAAGCCTCTCAGGCTGGCCACTTGGGTAACGCTGCATTGCAGCTATGAGGCTACCTGGACAGGTGGTGTTCGGCTGCAGGAAAGTACTACACCTTTGTGGCGAAGGGCATCTTCAGCCTTCGAGGCTTCCCAGGCTGGCCTCCTGTGTGATGCACTGTGAGACTTTCCCCCGCTGCTAAAAACTCTTTCTGGGCTAGCTAAGTGACTCTAAATTCCCTCCGCTATCTGTGGGAACTGTGGTGTGTGTGGGTGTGTGTGTGTGTGTGTGTGTGTGTGTGTGTGTGTGTGTGTGTGTGTGTGTGTGTGTGTGTGTGTGTGTGGTCTGTGTTATGCATTGTTGATTATGTATTGATTGTAAAGCATCATTGAGCATGGGAAAGGTGCTATATAAATAAAAATGATGATGATGATGAAGAATTTACTGGATTAGCTATTATGCTAGTTAGCTAGAAAACATGCTGTATTTACTACAGTTTAAACAGTTGTTGAAAAAAGTAAACAGTTAATTTGCCCCGTTCGTTAAAATGCTGCATTTACTGCACGTGGTTCAGTTCTGTTCTCACACTGAAGGAGTTTCTGTAAAGACTCATTATTTGAACTCATGTTGAACCAAACTAAAATTCTTTTTAAAGACTCGAGACTTGACCCGGTCACACAACCCAGAGACTTGTGATTCGACTTGGACTCACATGAATTGGCTTGCAAACGGCTGTGATATCAATACGCTAACTGCAAGTTAGACCAGCAGGTTTCCACAATTTTAAAAGATGCACTGTTTTTGCACAAGTTGTGGTGCCACAGCCACACCATACATAAGCAAAGCTCTTCTCTCTCTAATAACTCATTCTCTCACCCAGCTCACGGCTCCCTTCCTGTTTTCACCATACACACATACACACCAACAGGGTAGTTCCTAGCCCCGCCTCACTAATCTCCATAGCAAAATGAGTGGGACGCAGCAGGAAGTTGGTGCTTTTCAAAGAGCCCAGGAGGGCCTGAGAGTCTCCACAGGACAGATTCAGAATCATTGCTGAGTAAGAGGAATAAGTTACATATTTCTATCTCCTGCTGATTCTGTTCTGATTAACTGGGTTTTCTAGATGGTCTTGTACAGAAATGGCTATAATTTGTTGATTTATCCGTTCTGCACTCTCATGCTTGTTCACTGTGGAAACAAGTGCTTACATTGGAACATTTTCGATGAAGCAACTGAGCTATAAAACTGATCACTTGAAAGCATAGACAATGATGCCAAAAACTACACCTTCTGTAGTCGTAGGGTCATGGTTCAGTTCCTTTTCAGTATAGCAGATAAAAAGTGACGTAGCTTTTCTTCTTCTTAATCCTGCAGCCCGCAAATGGTAAAGATATGATCTGTAGTGATACTGATAGCAGAATCAGGCACAAAGTAGGCCTTACAGCAGGGAGCTAAGGAAGCCAAAGTATCATCCTCCATTCTTTTAATAAGCCTCCATTTTTGGCAGCTTCCCAAGCCTGAATATAAAATACTAGGAAGCCAGTTTCCTTGAACACATATCGCCAGAAATGCACTATTTTGGAACAGTATATATGTTCTCCTCAGCTATATGAGAAATGCTGGGAAATATCACTTAGTGCTAACGTTGCAAATAATTAATAACTGTTAGTAGGGACTTGTTATCATTATGAGAAATTAATCAGACTAATCGCTCCACATAGGCCTATTTCCTTGAATACATTTTGTCTGAAATTTTCTTGCATTTAGAAACACTAGATGCATTTTCTCTCAAGCTTTATGAGAAATGCTGAGAACATCATCACTTAGAAAAGCATATCAGGCTAGAGAAAAACAACAGCTGCATTCCAAAGCCTAGACACCAACTGAGGTAGAGTGGGTCCTTAGTAGGACTGTCCTTTGAAGATTCCTCCCTAGTAGCTCACACAAATGGAACAGTCCTAACGGGACTGCATGGTGACATCACCAAAAAAGTCCAAGCATCAGTTGCATCCTCAAAATCAATCCAAACATAGGCTGCATTTCTAGTCTACATACAAAAGGTCCTTCATTTTGAAACAACCTTCTATGACGTAGCAGCCAAGAAATGCAGCCTATCTCAGCTGCAGCCCAGGCTTTGGAACATGGAGTTCACGCTGGTCTAATCTGAGTTTACATTCTCTGAAAATATCATCCGAGATCTCAATGCTGAGAATGCTAACGTTGCTATTTAAGGTGAACTGTGTTTTAGCCACTCATTTGCTAAATACAGCTCAACCTGCAGCTCCACTCTTTTCTGATTACTGCCACAACAATTAGCAAGAGTAATTCATTCAACCATTGATTTCAACCTCAAATGATGACAGGGGAAAAATAAAGAAAGAAAAATACAACCCACACTCTTTGGAGATGAATACGCCGTGCATGCGTGGATGAGCTTGTTCTCAGAAAAGCATCTCTTTGGAATGATAATGATTAAAACTTTCTCAGAGTCACTCGTGTTGTAGATGAATGGCTTTCTTTGTTCGGCTTGTGGTGTTCCGTTTGCTCTGCGTTAACTTTCGAATGTACTTTGTGAACTCTGAAAGTTCTTAATGTAAGTATTTACATCTTGAAATACTCATTCTGTGAAGATGCATCACAGTCTGGAGCAATGCCATATTGCTTTGCAGTGTACTTCAAAGTGATTTCCTGATCTGCTAATCACTCCCATCTGTTTAGTTGGTTAAAATGTTGGATTTTACATATGCTTTTTTCCCCTAGACTAATGGTTTAAAGGAGTTGCTAATGACGTTTCTTCGCTTCTTGATGATTGTTTTCTATTAACTCATGGGGGCTTAGGGCTGGGTAGGTGCTGCTGCAGCACTGCTGTCAGACTTTGTTTGTCCTGCTGTCTCCTGCTGAAACGGCCCTGATGAGCGCCTCTGTGCACTCAAAGCCCTGCTGCTCGCTTCCTAAAGTGTGCTTTTATGTGAAAATAGGAGTCAGCAAGGTTAAAATAGTGAATTGAAACTGAAACTAATTATTGGCATAATCCAGGTAGGGGAGTTAAATGAAAAAGTTTGGTGTAAACAGACAATAGCTGACGGCACCAATTGAGGGCCTTTACAATCTAGCGTTTTATTTCACGTTTTCTTCATAATTTCACTGAAACTGTGTGCTTATAGCCTATTATACATGAAAATGTATCTTTCATTATTTAACCACAATGGGCTCTCAGGCAGCTCATTCTCAAAGCTGCCACACCAAAGCCATTAGGGCAAAAATACCTCCACAAAGAAAAATCATTATGATCCAACAACAGAGCTGCAGCATATTAGCAATATGGACAAAGTGCTCCGAGCACAACTACAATTATAGAATTATTATAATTACACTAGGCTGTGGGCTGATTTGTTGTTGTCCATTCACTATGAGGCCAAACTGAGCAGTAAAATGAAAGCCTAAAATTAGAGAAGCTAATGACAGATTCCTCTGTAGATTACAGTATGTATCCTGAGAAAGTACTTGACCATGTGTAAATGATTATTATCCATCACATATTGTGTCCATGGTACAGGTGTCAAATTCTAATTACATGACAGATTTCTAGAACTATTTTTGGTTACATTTTATTATAGGACAGTGTTCATAAAACTACATGATGCCTACACAAGTTCCTAATGAAAATTGACTACATTAAAATATATATATATATATATACATATACATACATATGCGCTACTTTTGTCAACACCTACATGACATTCTGATATTGGGTTTTCATAGCACTATGTCATGATTGCCCCTCTGAGTCTCCTCATGTGCTTTTGTTTACCTTTTAGTCCTGTCATGTGCTTTTGTTTTGGTATCCCTAGTCCTGCCCCCTTGTTTTGTGACTCCACCCCTGATTGTTCTCCACCTGTGTCCAGTTATCCCTTGTTATCCGTGTTTGTATTTAAGCCCTGTGTTTTCCTGAGTTTCTTTTTGGTCTTTGTTTGATATGTTTCATGTTTGATGTTAGATTTTCTGATTGTTTGTTGGTGTTGTTTGATTCGGTGTTTCTTTCATCATGTCTGAACCCCAATCTCTCCGTGTTGGCTTTCTGAACCTGGACTGTCATGACCATGACCCTGGATTTGCCCTCAATAAATATCACTTATCTCAGCATATGCGTCTGCCTCCTCGCTCCGCGTTACACACTATATGGTCAAAAGTGCGTGGAAACTGCTCCTTATTATTCAGTTCAGGTGTTTCAGCCACACTGACTGATAAGTGTATAAAATCAAGCACATAGCCATGCAATCGCCATACACAGAAACTTAAAGTCAATTGGGTCTAACTGAAATGCTCAACGTTAACCCCTTAACAATCCCAGGCTTACTATATACTAAGGCTTATTATTCAGTAACTACAAGGAGTTCAGTGAAAACTGGTTGAGCTTGCAGGCCCTGGTCATGTAAGGTGTTCAGCATGGCACTGCCATTGGATGCCACCTTTGCCATATGTCAGTTTGTGAAACTTCTGCCCTGCTAGATCTGCCCTGGTGAACAACAGCTCAGCCACAAAGCAGTAGACCACAGAAACTTAGAACAGACCTGCCTGAAGTGCTGAAGCATGTAGTGCAAAAACACTGCCTCGTCTCTGTTGCTTCACTCAAAACTGCCTCTAGAAGCAACATCAGCACAAGTTTATGTCAGGAGCTTCATGAAATAATTTTCACTAGCTGAGCAGCCTCATGCCAAGCGTATTTCACTATGCAGAATGCAAAGTGTTGGCTGGAGTGGTGTAAAGCAGCCGCACTGGACTCTGGAGCAGTGGAAAAGTGTTTTATGAAGTGATGAATCACGCTTCACTATCTGGCAATCTGGTGGATGAATCGGAGTTTGGCAGATGTAAGGAAAACACTACCTACCAGAATGCATAGTGCCAACAGTAAGGTTTGGTAAAGGAGGGATAATGGTCTGGGTCCGAGATTGGCCTCTTAGTTTAAGTGAAGGGAAATGTTAATGCTACAGCATGCACAGACAATTTAGACAATGATATGCTTCTAATGTTATAGCAACAGTTTGGGAAGGACTTTCTCTCTTCCAGCATGGCTGTGCTTCTGCACACAAAGTGGTCTTCATAAAGACATGGTTTGACAAGTGTAGCGTGAAGGAACTTCAGTTGCCTACACAGAGTCATGTCCTCTGCCCCTCTGAACACTTTTGGAATGAATAAGAATATCGACTATGAGTCAGCCTTTTCATCCAATATCATTGCCTGACCTCTTGAATGTTCTTGCAATTAAATGCCACAAATTCACATAGATGGGCATCCCCATATTAATGCCCATTGTTTTGGAATGTAATGTTAATTAGGCTTCCACTTACATACCTTTCAGTGTAGTACATTATAATGACTGACTTTGTAGTTGTGGTGTATATCGCAGCGCTGTAATGCTGATGATGTGACACAGTTCAAGTCTTATAAATGGTAAAATGAAAGACCTGGCAAGTCAAGTCATATTATCACCATTATTTCACTGTGACTCTGTCACATCACTCCTGGAACTGTTATGACACTTTTCAGAAAAAAAATGTCATCTGACATCGGTGTTATATTAACTTGACATCAACGTTGGCAAAAAAACCTTTATGACAAAATATGTCTATTAAATGTGTTTATATGTATGCGTTTGTGTCTATATACGTGTTTATATAGGTTTGTGTCAGCACTCTGATTACTGCCTTACAGTAAAGTGTTTGTAGAGGAGGGGGCATGGTCACGTGTCACATGCAGGATGAAGGATTCACGGTGAACCAGTGGGCTAACTAGCTGATACACTGATACACTTTACCTGTGTATCATCTCTACCAGCCTATTTATAGCAGTGTCTCTTCTCAGTAGGGAGGAGGGCCCAAAGAGAGAGAACGAGACCAGTAGAGGAAGAAAACCTAAAACACTGAAAGTCCCAGCCAAGAACTGGAAGCTTTAGCACAAGTTCTGCCAGGGAGACCCCAGTGCTACATCATTCATTACTCTGACCAATCACAAGCTTCCACCTGTCTTTAAAATGATTCAGCTTACACACCTGCTTTGCTGCTTTCAGATGCTGACGCTTTGTCATTTCCCTCCTTCCTCCCCGCCACAATCAGTTAGTCCCCGCTCGTTTGCACAGGGGGTAGGCTCCACCCCCACCGTATGGCCGAATCTGCAAGACTCTACACGTTTGAAGACCTGGGCTGATGACAGGGCCCATGCCAAGGACTTTTAACTTAGTTATCTATGGAACTGTTAAATATTATTAAACTATTTTCCTTCCTTCGTCTCTGAAATATTTCTGGTAGAATTAGAGTTCTCAGAGCTGAAAAGCTGAGTTATTTTGTTCTTTTTACTGGTTTGGAAAAATAAAAGGGAAATGTCTGTGTGTTTCCACCCTGCTCCCTCTGTCCTCCTTCTGAAAAGATTTACCAGCATCACAGTGTTACTCTGTTTTCTGCTGAGATTTGTTCAGCCAGTGAACATACATTATTTACTTGTCATTAAACAATACAAATACAATACAAATACAAATAATAGTTCATTATTTAAAGCACTTATGTATCCATTTGTTGCCAAATTACTTGAAGTACTTTGAAGTACTTACTTTGTTATTAGCCATGCAACATCACAGCTGTGTTCATGTGTTCTGTGTTCATGATGTAATACATGCCGGCTCTGAATCTACAGAAAACTAATAAGGTATGCCGTCCTTCCTACCCAAATGCAGCATGACCATCTACAATCTTGTAGAGTCCTCATCACAGATGGCAGTCAAACTATGGTCTCAGTGATAGAAATTAGCTCTACTGTTACAGTTTCTTAGCTGGTAGAGTTACAAGTTTTACAGGAAGTGATTTTATGATCAGAATAGGAAAATGATGACATTTACTTTCATCACAGTACTTGACTACGTTTGTCCCTCTACTGTCATGGCTATAAATAATAGTGATGAATCAGATCTGATCCAGTAGTTTCATGGATCAGGATTAGTTCAAATAAGCCTAGTCCAATAGCATGGCTATTATGCTTCAATTGTGCTTTCTACCATTTACTGCAAGCAACATGCCAATAAACCCATGCAGAAAATATACTCCTGTGTTTCTGTAGTGCCACATGCTGCCTCTGGTTCAAAATCTTCATTCACGTTCAAAACCAAGAGAATTATTATAGAGGAAAGTTTATATTCTAATGAGATACTAAGATTAGCATTTTGTATCTTTAGCGTTAAAGTACAAAAATAAGCAAACCACAAAGCTGTTATTCTATTGAGTGCTAGATAATTTAGCTAATCAGCTAATACTCTGGGTAAGATAATGGGTTAGGCTGGATGACGAATAAATCCAGTGAAACCCTGAGCACTGAAGCTTCTTACTGTATTTTTTCTTTATCAGGATGTTTAGTTGTCATCAAGTGAATTATTCGCAGTATCAGCATGTTTATCTACATAGACACTTTCAGTAGCTGCTCCAGTACACAGGGGTTTATGATATACCAATTTCTTGACTTGTATACACTATATTGATTTCCAGTGGTCAGGACTCCCACAGGGCCACCACAAAGCAGGTACTACTTGGCACTGTAGCAACACTGACGTGTTGGTGTTGGTGTGTGCTGTGCTGGTTTGAATGGACCAGGCACAACAGCGCTACTGGAGTTTTTAAACACCTCAGTGTGGCTGCTGGTCTAAAAAGTATGCAGAGAGAAATAGATGGACTACAACCTGTAATAGTAGAACAGCAAACAACAAAGTGCTCTTATACGGTAAGTGGAGCTGATCAAATGGACATTGAGTGTAGACACAAGGTAGGTCTGCCTAATAAAGTGCTCAGTAAAGGTGTATCTTAGACATGTGAACTGATGAACTGATAATTTAATAACCATGACAGAGGTGTGGGTGGAAACATCTCTCTAAAGGTAATCAAAAACAACAGCAGGGAAAAGGCAGATATCATTCTTTTTTATTATGGTTATATTTTTCGAGCATCACTGTTTTTTTTTTTCATTTTATTATAGTTATTCCTTCCAAAAATTTAATATCAGCCAGGGCCTACACAGGTCAGTCTGTAATAACAGAGGCAGCAGTGGTGTGGGCAGCACAGAAGTACATTCTTTCCATTGTTCCATTCACAAACAGATGGTTGTCATAGGGGCTTTAAAAAAAAAATTATACTTCAGCTAAACATGTTATGCTAAATTCTATTCTTTTATATTTATTTATTTGGATTTTTTGTGCATTTATTATCACTAAATTGCTAAACCTCTTGAACTTCTTGGAAAGCCATGAAAATTTGCATGTTGAGCAATGCTAGAAGCCCACAAACTTCATGTAAGCTCCTTCCTCATATTTACATCTAATGTGAAAATGGTAGACTAGACATGCTCAACGGACAGCTTGATATTTTATAATGGACTAATGAGGAGACTGAAAGGAGGATGAAAGAGAGGAAGAAAGCTTGTTAGATGCATCATTAAAGACATTTACTCTCACTACATGGAGGAGCATTGATGTGCAGTTGAGGGCACATGTACTTGGTCATGAAAGTGTAATGAATAGTCCACTTTGGGGCGTGCAGTTTCCTCCTCCAGGGTAGTTATGCTGACACAGTATCACAGGGAGTCTCTGCTGACATATATCCCAGCTCACATTCCAGAATACAGTATAGTAGAAAAGCCACCTTGACCTTGCTGTGCTCTTTGCCAACAAGGCATTTTTCTTGCTTCGTCTTGGGCTTTTATGTATAAATACATCCAGAAGCTGCCGGGTACAATTTCATTTAATGGAAATGACATCAGTCTTATTGTTCCAGTGTTCGATTGTCCAGTCTTACACATTTTCAAATAGTTTCTTGTAACTTTTCAACTGCATGAATTATGAAATACACTTTGAAAAAAAAAGTTTCTTGCTTTATTCTATTAAAAATGGCACAGTCAATAAAACTGTTTATATGCTGTAAAAAGTGGCCCATCATATCTACTTAAAAAATCACTTCATGTGATAAGAAGTAAATAAACTAGTTTTATTCAACCTAAATAAATACTTTGAATGAACGATTTTTTCAATTAATGTAGTTTTTTAGCTTGAATAAAATTTATTTTAGTACTTGTTACCACATAAGGTAATTTTTTAAATAGATCTGACGAGACATTTTTATGGTATACTATGAAAAATGATTTTTGGGGATTTACTTTTGCATTTTTTACCATTTGGCATGTGAAACAGGGCAGTATCACATTCATTATACAGAAAAAATGAAAAAAGCATATAACAACCATATATGCATGAAGGTTTTAAGAATACATAAAATAACTATATTGATGAAAATAGCCATGTGGAATATAAAAAATGACAGTAAAATATCCATTGTTTCAAGCGGTAGTGTATTGTTGGCCATGTCCATTGTTTCCACTGGTAGTGTATTGTTGGCCATGTCTATTGTTTCCAATGGTAGCGCATTCATGTACTTCTATTGTATGCATTGCAAAGTGGAATGTCTTTGTTACATGCTGGTATATGGCAACAATATATACTTTTAAAAATCCACATTAAAAATGATGTGACATAGTATATGCTGATGTTTGAGTTTTGCCTTTGTCCCGTATACCTGATGTAATTTGTTGGTATTTTGTAACTCCACCTAATTTTATCATCAAGGATTGACATTGTAACACTAGAATATCTTGTTCATTACTACCATTGTATGACTTGTTTGTATACCCACCATAAGACCACTCCAAGATGATTTATTTCTTTGTTCATTTTTTTTGCTTTGGCTTGTAAGAACCTTATTGACTTAATACAATGCACTGCCTTGGTTCCTAAGGAATGGTGTGTCTAAAAGCTGTTGGAGAAGGATTAGTTTTACCTGCAGTGGTACTGCAATATGAACAGTCACTATTAATGATTAGTGATGAGATCCATTATTTTAAACCAGTATCTACCTGACATGTTATAATTTCAGAGTGAATGTTCTTCTGGAATTGGGAGAACTAGGTCAGTAAGAATCACCTTGTTCCAATTCAATTTACACTAATGGAAAAACAAAACCTACTAATAGCCATTGCTGTGTTGTTATTGTTTTTGAGTGTGGCACCTGTCATGTAAGGCAGATGTTTTTAGCTGATTTGGCCAATCAAACACTCACAAATTATATTACACAAACCACTCTGGTAAACCTAGTCCATGTCCTTAATTTGGGGACAGGGGAAAATGAATCCATTGCTCAGAGTCCAACAACCATCAATGTAAAAATGCTGTCGTGCACTTTGCTACATTACTTCATTATGTGCTCTTCTATCCATTTCCAGAGAGAAGCAATGTAATCATATGGTAAAAATGTCAGAAATGCCTGTAACTTCTTCTCATAACCTTTCCCAGCTCTACAGTACTTTATAACTCAATTGTCAGGAGGAGATTATTCATGCACCGTGCACTGTGTTTGTCTTGTTATTGCCTGTCTCTCCTTCACTCTGACAGTTTCAAAGGTTTAAGAGGGAGTCAGGATGAGGGAATGACAGCTCCATCTGAATAGTCACGCTGTGCCGCCACCGCCGCAAGAAGGAACCTCTGTCTTCCACGAGTCATGACAGGAGGGTCATGCACAATATCACTTTTTATTTATTTTTATTTATTTTTGTGAAAGGACTTCAGTGACTTTGTTTTATTCTACACAACAATTTGCAGAGTAAATCATGCTGTTGCCTGTGCCCATCACTTGCTTTGTTTGTTTTTGAGTGAGTGCATAGTGAATTTCCACCAATAGATTTTGGAGAGTGCTGCTGGAGGAAAGAGGAGGATGGTGTCCACCCTCAGAGGACTGCAAAACACACAGATCTTTCAGCGCAGAGGAGGTCAATCGGAGGACAAATGGTAATTAACCTCGTATAAGTCACGTGGAAGGTGATGTTTGCGACAGCTCAAAAATAGACAAATGTTCACACAGCATGTCGTGACTCTTGTGTGGGAATGTTGTGCACATTTGACTTTCTAATTCATATGCAAATTTCTCTGTTGATGAACCACCACTGTTTTTCCAGGCCTGCTGCACATTCACTAAAATAACATGCCGTTTTAACCGTTTAATGGCCGCACAAAAACAGCTATTTCTGCCTTTTAATCTACTCGTAATAACAGCAGGGCTGTGCAGCCATTGTGTTATTCATTTTTCAGTGACGTGAAACAACAGAAAACATATATTTAACACAAAATTACACACATGCCTCTAAAGCTACTAAATATAATATCTCATTTTTTGTGTTACTTAGTGTGTCAAATACTTCCATTAATTTCAGAGAGTCGCTTTTAATTTGAAAAAAAAATCTGCAGGGACATTTTTCATGTTTGGGTTTCTCAGTGTTGTTGTTTTGTGTTTTCATATATAAGAACATTAACCAACAAGCCTTCTCAAACAAGCAAGCACACATACACAATGAATCAACTGAATAAGAAGCCTTCAGTCTGAATTCCAGTCTGAAAATGTGCACACTCATGTGTCATGAATGAATGGGAGAATTCATCTTTTTTAACTTTTATCCCCTTGTTATGTTTCTGCAATGTGGACAATCATTCAGACTCTTCCAGGATGCTCCTGAACCAAATACCCGGCCATGAGCTTTGAATAAGCTGTGCATGGAATTCAGGATCCACACGGATCCAGTCTTTTTCTTCACCTAAGCTGCCAATTTGTGAACATAACTTGCCATTCACACTTAGTAAAGAGAATTCTGTAGGTTTTGACAGTGTAGTTGTCTTTATACATACATACATGTATATATATACATATTAAAATATCTGATCTTCATGTGTCATTTCTGGTTGTTTTCGGTTTTAGTTACAAATGTCACCTTTTGTGTACAGAAAATGAAAAAGAGATGTTTTTGGAAACTCCTGTTTTTTCACTTCATTCTTCTTTCCACAGTATCTATAATATGCTGTTTCTTATATCTAATCTCCTCAAAAATATTTAATGAAAAGTTGATAAATAATATGTAATGGCAGTTGACTTCAATTAAATAAACGAAGGATAGTCTATGACTTCTGCACAGCTCAACTCATAAAGGAGGTTGGTATGCAGGGGCCGCTGTTAGAAGCAAGGAAAATTGTTATCAATCTAAAACTCAGTAAACAAGTCTAAGTGATAATCTTTTACTGCAGTGCTTTGTCAGAAAGACCAAGTACATACTTTATTTTATTAGACATTGTCATGCACGCTATTTGCATGAATTTTTCATGCTGAATTACTCATTTATTTTGTCTTCTTTGTGAGCAGCCCTGGGTAAAGAATATTTGTGTATTCCAGGTGCTTTTCACACAGTTCAGTAATTTTAATAGTTCAATTTACAGACCATGTGGTATGCACCTCTTGGCTACAGCATTGCCTTTAAAGCAGCCTATAACAGCCAGCCTGCTGCATTCTCAGGAGAATCAGCCTCCTTTGCTAGTGCTTTAATAGGACTGTTTCTCTATGTTTATTTAAACTGACATGTCAATCAGCCACCTGGCCCTGGTATATAGAGATTGCACATCATTCTGATTTATTTTCTGTAATGCTATTTGAAGTGGTGGGCTAGGCCTGTTTGGAGTCAACAGTACTGAGCAAGTATGCATTCATATCACAGATTATTGGCAGCACCTTCAGTGGATTCTGTTGTAATGAGTGTAAATGACTATGAAAGCAAAGAGATTGGTTACTTAGAAGTGGGTTTTGCTTTTGATTGGATGTTGTCCTTGAGATAAAGGCTGTAATATAAGCACCATGCAGTTTAAAATCAAGATGGATACATGCAGTGGAATGCACACATAAACATTAGTGTTGCCCTCTAGCCTGTCAAAGCACTCACAAGCATTTTTTGCTGTTTTCCACTCTTCCGGATCACTAACCAGCCCCACTTTATAAAAAAATAGTGTGCATTAGCCTACACAACCTTTCCCTCTGGTTTCCATTTGCCTACTTAGCCTACGTTTGTCTTCATAAAGTGTTCATGAGCCCTTCAAAAACAGTACTGTCAATTACACAGGTTATAATGAATCCTTTATGATAGGAGCTAATGTGTAATAATGGACTTATATTGCGCATTATGGACTGTATTCATCACTGAAGCTTTTCTTGATAGGCCTGCCTTCATTACAGTCATACAAAACAACTGCACACTGCATTAAAAGGTTCAAATGAGCTACACTCTAATAAGAAGAAACAAACACCCCATAACTGTAACATTAAACACACACTAACTCAATGATAAACACATCATCAAAGACTCATAACCTGGCATGTAATAGTTTTGCACCATTTTTAATGCTCTTAACTTCACTACGAGTGTGTGGAGAAGATGAACATTATTTTAGCTCGTTACTGAAACCATTTCTGTCAATCCCTTTCTGCTTCATCTTTAAACGCTGCGTAGGCTCGATGTTCAGTCTGCAGTCCGCAGTGTCTTGCTGCTAAATTGAGATGGAAAAAGGCAAATCTTTGGCTGTGAGTTTTCCGGTAAGCCTTTTGGTGCTTTCCTCAGGTGCAGCTGTGCATGCTTCATTAGAGAGCAGCCAACATGCCTCATGGGATCTAACTGTCTTTCGCTGCTGGGGGTACATTTGCCCCGGAAAACAGAGAGAGCAGTGGAGCCTCATCACGCCTTGGCAATGTGCACCAGCTGCAGCTAAATGCCAGCCTGATTTTTCTGACTCCCCTGCATGTTTGATTGACTGCTGGCTTATAACATAATTACATTCAGCAGGTTTACAGTTCAGGCAACAGATTGTGAAGCAAAGGCAGAAACGAGTCCTGCATAAGTGGCATGTTTGTGTGCATGTGAAATTTTAGGTTATGTAGGGTTATCTTATTGTTGGAAGCAAAATAACAGGAGATTGTATTTTTGTATTTAGCATATGCTCTTAAACAGTGGTGAGGACAATGGGGCCTGATGTAGAGGGGTGTACATGCGTTGACTGGGCCACATAACGTCTTAATTGGGCTTCTTGCAGTATTGTGCAAAGTGCATGTTGAAATGCAGACCTGAATCCTTACCAGCCCTTTGTGGATAAGATTGGACACCACTGTATTAGAGCATCACCTTGGTTCAGACGAAGCAAATTATATTGTCTTTTTCATTCACAGAAGGTCATTTTCATATGAGGGGCTCATTAAAAGGCCTTAACTACACCACTCTGGGTATAGCAGCAGGAATCTGGAGATTGAATGATGAATCTTCTGTGCGCAGGGTGTTAGTGTTATCCACTGTGCTATCCAACCAGTAGTACAGATATAGAGAGCATGGTGAGAGCTGAAGTTCAATAAGTGAAAGCTGCTATTCTTATCCACATGTGCTTAAATCACATTTAACAATCCAGAGCTATTACTTCCATTTGGTGTACTATTCAAAACGAATTACATAAGTCCATATTTAATTGTATAGTAAGTTACATTCAGGACCACATTTACATTCAAATGAAATTCTATATTGACAAGCTTCAGATTTTTCTGCTTTTGTTTTGATGCCACAAAATGGAAAACATGTTGAAGCAATTTTTTTTCTTTATACAAACCAAGACTGAATGTACAACAGTAACTTTTTTATCAAATTCAAATAATACTAAAATACAGTATATTTTCAAAAGTATCCAGACACCCCTTCTGATTACTGAATTCAGCTGCTTTAAGGTACCCTCACTGTTCTTCAATTCTGCTCACACAGTTTGTATAATCTCCATATTAAAGCATTGGCAATAAAATGGGACGCTCTGGAACAGCAACACATTAGCCATAACCAAGGCCAGGTGTTGGCTAGAGGCGTAACAAACTATTAGACATATTGTACATCTGTTCCTCTAACTGCAAATGTGGTTTTACAGAATTTTTCTGTTTGTTATAATTTAGATCTAAGTGTGAAATAAGCTGAAGGAAACCCTCTGGGCTTTCTAGGCCTAAAAACTAAGAAAAAATATTTGTAAAGTTTAATTAATTTGTTTTAATATAATTATTGTGCTTGAATTTAAATTATTTCAAACATATTATTCTGTTCAAATTTTGTAGAACATCTAATCTGATTGGCCTAGAGGTTAGGGAACCAGCCCTTTGACCGGAAGGTTACCAGTTCAATCCCCTCAGCTGACAACCCATGACTGTAGTGGCCCTTGAGCAAGGCACCTAACCCCCAATTGCTCCCCAGATGCTGTGGATAGGGCTTCCCACTGCTCCAGGCAAGTGTGCTCACTGCCCAATAGTGTGTGTGATCACTAGTGTGTATGCATGTGGGCACAGTGTGCAAACACAGTGACGAATGGTTCTAAATTCTAAATTCTAAAATACAGCCGAGTGAGCCCTTTTATTGCTTGGGCCTTCAGGAGCTGAACTGAAGGTCTAACATCTCAAATTAACCATGACTATAATTAGCAATTTTCAGTGTAATCAATCAAAGATGTTTTGATTTCCAACTGGAAGGACCAATTTCATGGGAAAAAACAGAATTCTATGCTTTTTAAAATTCACAGAAACATCCCTGAGTGTAAGTGTGAGTGGTAGCCTGACCAATACGTTTCAATCAGATGAAGAAACAGTAGAAGCTCCACATCAGTGCTCTGAATGAGTCACTGTAAAACTGCTACAAGGTAAAATATATGTTAATATATCTGTTACAACCTTAAAATAAAACATGGGGTGTCTTTTGCAAGCTTCAAGGTTTGGAACCACCAAAAAAATGTTAATGTTAATTGCCGTTAGCTTAGCCATTAACTACAAACTACTAACATCTGATAAAGGTGATAGCAGAGGTTAGCATTTGCATAGAGGTGTATGTTTTTTTCATGTTTTTGACTTAGTTTTAACGTTTATGGTCCGAACTGAAGGCCCAGGTCTAATAGTGATGGGTTGGCAGTGGAAATAATAAATAATTACACAATGTTGTTTTTATCACCAGCAATAACTGTGAATTTCAGAGGTTAAGTTTTTCCTTTCAGCACAGCGAAACCTTCTCTCGCCAGCATTAGTCCACAGAGGACCGTCAAACATCCTTTTCAGTTATGAGCGTTCTTTTTCCGAACGACTCCCATGAAACACAGATTAAAGTACCTAATTTCAGGGGATGATGGGGATTTTCAGCAGTGAACGTGCGTCTGAAATCCATCATAGCAGCTGTAGGATTTCTGTTGTGTCCTCCAGCTTAAAGCGGTGCGGACGCAACTGGTGGTAATTCATGTTGTAAATCAGAATGCCCCAGCCTTAGTCTGACTAGCCTTTCTTTTTAATTTACCCAGAAAGACGTTTTTTGCCCGACGTCTTCTGCACTATGCATGTCATGAATAAATATGCCTGTTTCAACTATTCAACCCGCTGTCTGTCCTGAGGAGCAAATCTGTAGCTTTGCGAGGATATTAAGTTAAGAATTTTTTCACTCTCACTGCTTTAATGCACCGTGCTACAGTGGAGAGCAGGTTCTATAATTCATCAGAGCAGTGCCTATTACCTCAGCACCAGGTAGACAAAGCTCAGATAGCCTAGTACCTGCTGCAGGATCCTTCCCTCTCAGCTCACCCCGGTTCACACTTCTTCTCACAGACAAAAGACTCCAATCACACTGGTCCACTGGTCACTTGCAAAGAACCTTTTAAGTGAATTTTCGGCTGATTTTTTCTCTTGCCCTTGAGTGAGCTACGCAATATCTTCAGGAATGTTGAAGTGAAAAGTGAAAGAAAATCCATAATTGAAAATTATGTTTTAGTTTTAGCCCCTAAGTTTAAGTTTCAGCACTTAAGTTTTTGAAAGTTACACTTTTTTACATTTATTAAATGTATCCTTGAAACATTTAGCATAAAACGCATATACACTGCTCAAAAAAATAAAGGGAACACTTAAACAACACAATATAACTCCAAGTAAATCAAACATCTGTGAAATCAAACTGTCCACTTAAGAAGCAACACTGATTGACAATCAATTTCACAGCTGTTGTGCAAATGGAATAGACAACAGGTGGAAAGTTCTCAGTACCTTTCTGCTTTCTGGCTGATGTTTTGGTCATTTTTGAATGTTGGTGGTGCTTTCACACTCGTGGTAGCATGAGACGGATGCTACAACCCACACAAGTGGCTCAGGTAGTGCAGCTCATCCAGGTTGGCACATCAATGCGAGCTGTGGCAATGCGAGCTGTGGCCGTAGGAGGGCAACAACCCAGCAGCAGGACCGCTACCTCCGCCTTTGTGCAAGGAGGAACAGGAGGAGCACTGCCAGAGCCCTGCAAAATGACCTCCAGCAGGCCACAAATGTACATGTGTCTGCACAAACGGTTAGAAACCGACTCCATGAGGATGGTATGAGGGCTCGACGTCCACAGATGGGGGTTGTGCTCACAGCCCAACACCGTGCAGGACGCTTGGCATTTGCCAGAGAACACCAGGATTGGCAAATTCGCCACTGGCGCCCTGTGCTCTTCACAGATGAAAGCAGGTTCACACTGAGCACATGTGACAGACGTGACAGAGTCTGGAGACACCGTGGAGAGAGATCTGCTGCCTGCAACATCCTTCAGCATGACCGGTTTGGCAGTGGGTCAGTAACGGTGCGGGGTGGCATTTCTTTGGAGGGCCGCACAGCCGTCCATGTGCTCGCCAGAGGTAGCCTGACTGCCATTAGGTCCCGAGATGAGATCCTCAGACCCCTTGTGAGACCATATGCTGGTGCGGTTGTCCCTGGGTTCCTCCTAATGCAGAACAATGCTAGACCTCATGTGGCTGGAGTGTGTCAGCAGTTCCTGCAAGATGAAGGCATTGAAGCTATAGACTGGCCCGCCCGTTCCCCAGACCTGAATCCGATTGAGCACATCTGGGACATCATGTCTCGCTCCATCCACCAACGCTACGTTGCACCACAGACTGTCCAGGAGCATGCCCAGGCGTTGTAGGGAGGTCATACAGGCACGTGGAGGCCACAAACAATACTAAGCCTCATTTTGACTTGTTTTAAGGACATTACATCAAAGTTGGATCAGCCTGTAGTGTGTTTTTCCACTTTAATTTTGTGTGTGACTCCAAATCCAGGCCTCCATTGGTTAATAAATTTGATTTCCATTGATGATTTTTGTATGATTTTGTTGTCAGCTCATTCATTCAGATCTAGGATTTGTTATTGGAGTGTTCCCTTTATTTTTTTGAGCAGTGTACTTTTTTTTTTGCAAGCAGCCACAGGACAACTATATCTATGTAAAATTATAACAGTACAGACACCCTTAAATAAAAGGTGTAAAAGTGGAGTGAATTCATAGACAATCCACTTCTGGTTCCCTGAATAGTCTTTCAATGGACTCTTTCTGAAAATGAGATGTGCAAGTGTTTAAAGAACCTCTACATAAAGTAAAGATTCAATACCAAGCCAAGAATCATTTAGGGACAAGTGTGATTTTATATTGTTTGTTTAGTTTGTTTTACTTGTTTTTTCACTCATTATATTTGTTATTTTGACGTTTATTTTTCTGTATTTGACTATGTTCCTATTTCACTTGTTATTAAAGGTTCCTAAGCAGTTCCCATATGCTCCCAGTAAAAACCTATAGAATCAATGGTGTAGTTGGGTGTGTATGCATGTTTACACCATATAAACCAACTGGTCACTTGATTAAGCTCACCTCCTTGTTCTACACTCTTTGTCCATTTTATCAGCTCCACTTACTATATAGGTGCACTTTGTAGTTCTGCAATTACAGACTGTAGTCCATCTGTTAACTATGTTACCCCCTTTTACCCTGTTCTTCAATGGTCAGGACCCCCACAGGACCACCACCGAGTAGGTATTATTTGGGAGGTGGGTCATTCTCAGCACTACAGCGACACTGACATGGTGGTGGTGGCGTATTAGAGTGTTAATAAATTGGCCAGTGTATATATAGCATATACTGACTGCTGTTTCCACCTGCTTTCTAATGAGTTTTAAGATTTTCCACTTACATTTTATTTCCAAAGCTGTTTTGTGACCAGAGACAAGAAAAACATCACTCACGAGTTACAACGTGGGCAGAGCAGTTTAATTAGTCCGGTTTTTTTTCTTCATCTGTTTCTAATGATATCTCCACTGGCTGCCATCATGTTGGAGTCTTCAACAGTCAGTCAACAGTCAGTCATAAACATGCCAGAACCAAAAAAAAAAAAAAACAGAAAAATGTTTTTACGTTATGACTATGAATGAAATTGTGTACATTCTGATAACCAAAATGTGGAGCTGTTACTATTTATTGCATGTTCGCACTCACTTTGACACCACTCAGATATGCATCACACCTACATTAAAAAGTGGTCACTCAGTGAGGAGCAGATTATTGTAATAGAGTGCACTCACCGTTGACAGGTCAGTCTCAGTCAGCTAATCAGCTAGCCATGCAAACTTTGCAATGCAAAACGCTTCTTTGAGAAGTTCATACATAAAATGATTGAGTATTTTACCTTTTCTGGCTATAAACTTGGTGCATAACTGTGTTGCATTTTCTTTCTCTGTTTTTCTTTCTGTTTTCAACTGTGTAGACTTTAACACGCTAACTAGACAGCTGGCAGAGGAAAGTAATGAATCAGCAGCCATGCATAACAAAAGGAGTATAATGTTACAGCTTTGAAATATTGAGCATTATTTAGTTTATTGTTATGCCTCATAAACATTTTTGCCTGCCATCATTTTTGGTTTTAAAAAGGAAGAATGATTGTGCATCATGTCAGAGTGATTTCTGCGTGAGTTCTGCCGACGAAGCTCAAATATGTTTTCACTCAATCCCTCACCCCTCCAAAGGATCCATCTGAAACCCTTTACTTGAAACAGTAAAGTTAAGGAATGGTCCTTAAGATGATGTCAGGGATTTCCTCAAGGGAAAATGATGAGGCCAAGTAGACAAGGACTTGTTAACACTTGTTGAAACAAGCAGTGAGAGACACTTGGTTTGATCTGGTTAAAGAGGATATGTTTTTATGTTTTATGTTTTTTTTTTGTTTGTTTTTATGTGTTGCACTTTACTATGTTTCAGGGTATTTTCAATAATTCTTTATTTTTAGTTGCATTTCCCTTTTTCCTGCTTTTGAATTGATGTTTTAATGGCTTTGAATAAATCTTTTGAGCGCACCATAGCAGATTCCTAACAACTTGCCAGTTGACTTATGGCAGCGGAGTACTGAACGTGAAAGGTCTTTGCATTGAGCTCAGTTCTTCCTCAAAATATGAGCAGTCTCTCTTGGAAGCAGCATTGTTCCATGTTCCATGCTCACGTGTGGTGTTCACAAATAGCTTGTGTGACAGCAGCAGTGTGGCTGAAGGGGCTGAGCATTCACATTCATCACCTAAGGTGCTGTCCCCACCGGAGAGTCCTATCTCATCTCCCCATATCACTTTACCCCTCATGCACTCTGCTCTGCGGAGAGAAGTCATCACCCCAGCATTACAGGTGCAACTTATCTCCACGTTTTCGGACCAACGTGAGGTGAGATGTGAATGCTAATGGGCATGTGATCCCAGTCAGACAATTGACCACCTGCATCGTCTGTTAATGCCCTGAACCTGCTGTCCAGATAATCAGTGGCACACAAACAAATATTAGAACCAGCATGTAGCCTGTTTCTCTCCATATCTTTTGGCATTTCTCTCACATGTCAATCTTTCTGAAGAGCTTCAGGCAGATCTGTGTATCCCACAAGCCAGAAATACAACAAAAAAATAAATGAAGTGAATTTATTTGATTCAAGCGTGTCCATCACTTCCAAACTATTGCAATGTATTACATCAACACAGTTATTGCCAAACATAAGTAAACAGAAGATGTAATAGATTTTATCGATGTTGAGATTAATTTAGTGCATTATCTTTTTGGGGTTTGGAAAATAACAGTGTTTTTCAAAGTTTTCAATATGTTTTCCATCATTTTTCCATCAACCAACACCTGGAGACTAATGGAGACTACAGGGACTTCTATGCAAGCACATGGGTAAAAACTCCATTAGTTTGTAGTGATCTCCCTATAGTTAATGAATAATAAGCTTAAGCTTTAGCATGTAATAAGCCTGGAAGGTTAAAGGGTTAACATCTGGTTCAACCAAAGAAGTCTGTTCCCAAATATTACATTGGGTTTCAGTGCTGCACTTTCAAGGCCTATTTGCATCAGCTACAGTGGAGCAAGATTAGTTAAGATTAGGATAACGTCACCAACAGCAAATGAAACTGAACATCTTAGCTAAATACTTACTAGAAAATACTTACTAGAACGTATTAGCACACAAATAAAATGCTTTCATTAGAAAACTAAGAGGATTTTGTTGACCTAACAGGATTGCTAAAACCGGCTAAACAACGCATTCTCAACTGAAAGCTTTAACATTAACAGTGTTGATTTAACTTTTATGGGCCAAGCATATCTTAATAGAGTAGATCTAAAGTGATCGATCTAGCGCCCCGTCAGTTCAGAACCACACTCAACAATAGAGAATATGTCAAAGCATTCTTCTACAACAATCATAAGGCTGGGCCAGGCAGTTAACCGAAATATACTGTAGATAATAGACTCAAAGCCTACATGCAAAGAAGGCAGCCTAGGAAGAAATACAAACACAGAGATGGTGAGGAAAAGGGGAAAAACACATCCAAGATGCAAATAGATGTAATCTTATGCCAATCTGTCCAGCTAATTGCATCAGACTGAACTTAAATACGTAGAATGAACTCAAAGATCCCATGTGGATACATGCAATCATCGAAATAGTTGAGTAATGTGGGATATATGTTATTTTAAGTACAACAGACTTAATGCCTGTGGCATGTGTTTTGGGGAACGTTTGGACCATGTTAAAAAGCTATAGCATTAGAGAGTAAAACAACAAATAGAAATATTTTATTTCAAACCAACCCATTTTATAAGATAACATTAAAATGCATGTGTTTTCAAAACATATACATTTTTACATAAAAATTGGGCTTGTTGGGAATAGGTCTTCACTCTAGTGTATTATATGGGAAAGGATATGGGAAAAGTCTTCAACTTATAACTGAAAACATTCCCTTACATTGAACACTGTTTAATTATTTTCAAACTCTCAACAGAACCCACCTGATCCAGTTCATCAAGGGTCATCTCAATTTGAAAATCAGTGAACATTCAATCAAACTCAATTTGATTGAGCATTATTAAAGATATTACTGTGCGATATCTATCAGGCAAATATTTAGTTTACTTATGTTTGCAAAGTTAGTGTTGCTTCCGAACTTTTGACCTTCGCTGTAAGAAAGCAGTCAAGGTCAGATCCTCCTCTTCTCAGCCCTGATCGTCCACTGTGAAAGCTGCAACCTGCCCGCCTCTAATCCCTATTTCATAGAAACATCTCACAGCTCAGCTAGTGTTTATGCATCAATAAGCATTATTTTCTACCCCCATGCATTTTAAATGACACTATTGACTTCTGCAGCCTGGCTTAAAATGCAGGCCAAATGAAAAGACAGCTGTTAATGTCTTGGATCGAAAATCTGCCATTACATGGAAGCTGACTGAAAATTGACCTGTCCTTACAATTCTGATACGTTAGAAGTTAATTGGCCATGCATAACCAGAAAAGGGAGAGATTGCGGAAGTCACCTGCTAGCTAATTCCTTTGGTCCAGTGACTGCAACTGAAGCTAATGCTTGGGTTTTTTGGGTATGGAACCTAAATGGTTTTTAGCTTGGATGTATGGCTATAGGAAAAAGCTTTAATTGTTAAAAAAATATGAATTGCATAAAATATACTAAATGGCAAAGATAGACCTGGAGTGTGAGTTAAGTACCTTATCTGCAGGCCTTAAACCTTCTTGTATCAAGCAGAAGAGTGGACCAAAAGACCAAGCTCTAGCTCCACTGCTCACACATGCCATGGAGCGTGTAAGCATTGATTTACTTGACTTAAACCCTGCAGCTGCTTCTGGAGCACAGGTCATGAGCCAATGTTCTTCACTCAAGTGTATATTTAAGGCTGTCAATATGTTATTACTCTGCTTTTTCAGGCTGTTCTGAGTCTGCCATAATTGATCTTAACCTTATAGGCTATAGGTAAAGGTTTATTTTGGCCTGGAATTTTAGTCTGAGCCTAAGTTCACTTCAACAACATTCTGTCCCAGTTCAAGCCTGACAAAATTCCATTTTCAAACTAAGCCAAACTCGATTGGCACCAAGCTACTAAGTTAGCTTGAAGTGCACCAACAGCTCATAGATCATCTGATCATTATTAAACAAATTAAAACAATACAACAACAAAGCAGAAGAAAACAATAGACCAATTGCTGGCTATCCACAATGAAGCTGAATGTATTTATCAATCAGAAAACATGGCAGAAGTTTTTAGTCTGGATAAACAACACGCATTGTTCTGATTCTGGCCTTGTGGGGCTCAGTGGACATCACTGCCAAAGCACAAGTGGCTCCAGTGGGCCAGACTGAAATTTAAAACAGTAAGGAGGACGAACAAAGAATAATGCTTTCTTTTAGAGCCCTTAAGTTATAAGTGTTAATGAGGTAAGTGTGAGGTACAAACTCCAAAGTTCTAGGTAATTATTTTGGGCAACATGATGATAGGTTCCAAGACATGCTAATTAAATTACACTGAAACACATGTTCAAGTTCCACATCACTGCATAATTATTTTTTACCAGGTTTTTACCAAAAATATTGTACATGAATAAAGTTCAGTAAGGCTTACAGAGTATGTATCTGTCTATTATCTATAATTGGACATGAATCTAGTCTGTTAAAGAAAGCAGTGATTCTTCTGTGGTTTTACCAGGCTTTTACTATTTACTTCAGAAACCTATCTTTGTATTTTGTGCCATCATTATATGCCATATAATGTACCCAGTATGTTTGACTTGCTTCCTTGTGTTACAGTATGTGGGACAATATAGTGTAACAGTGACCATCTTGTTACTTCAATGAAGAGAATGAAATATGTAGTGTCCTTTATCTAATTAATATCTAGGACCTGTTAGTCTTTTCAGGGTAATTTAGTTAGACTGCTCTTGGTAATTACCATCATTTTTACCAAAATATTTGCACAGTACTGTGGATTCTAATGCCCAATCTCCCTGATATCATATGAACTAGCTGTATGTAACTTTAAACATAGACTTGTTGCCGAGTGGCGCGACCGTCTAAGCGTTGGCCCTGTCATCAGGAGATCGAGTTCGATCCCTGGTGATGCTACAGCCATCTGTAGCCAGGAGTCCAAGAGAGCACAATTGGCCTCGCTCTCTCTGGGTGGGTAGAGTGGCCCCCCTTCTCCTCCCATCACTTAATGCGATGCTAGACAGTGCAGGCGTCTGTCAGCTGACGTAACAGATCTGGCGGTTGGCACTTTCCTCCGAGCACGTTCGGCATTCCCGTGACGTTGTGTGAGCAGCAGTTCAAAAAGAAGCAGTGGTTGGTTTCACAGGTCTTGGAGGAAGCCTGTGCTAACCTTCACCCTCCTAGCATTAGTAGCATTGTGTGATTGGGGGAGTCCTAACTAGCTGGGTGGAATTGGAGACAACTACATTGGGGAGAAAATCGGGTAAAAAAATTTAAAAATAGCTTGTTCTAGACTTGTTCTAATGTACATATATATCATGTAATGGATGTAAGTTCAGGTTTATGCATTACTCAATCCAAACAGATTACACCACACAAACTAGTTTCTATATTGAGTTTAATAGTTACTAAACATTTACACCCCCGAAACAGGTGCAAATGTTTGTGAAACCAATGGGAACAATATAGACAGTGCTAAGAACACAAAAACACCACTTTTTGGTGAACTAAGCCAAACACAATAAATGCTATATGTTGTGATTTTGCTTACAGCTCCAATCACTGCCCTGGTTTTTAACTCCAGTTCACTCAAGACAATGGCTACAGGTATTTTGTTTTATTCAGTTTAACTTGCACATATTGTTCACTTCTGTACTGGATATTTTTTCATTGGAAAAGTCATCACAAGCTGGTATTGTGTTTCCATGGCAGTGTGATCATGTTAAAGTGACAGATGAACTAGTTGCTACTACAGGTAAGACATAAGTGACTTGTGCTTCAGTCAAATGAAGTAAAATTATATTTTTTAGCTAACTTAGGACTTAGTAAGGCCCTTACACACAACAGTTAAATACAAACATACGCAAAGCTCATGAAACCCAGCCCAGGACTGTTAGACTGGACTCTGCAGAGCGAGCGGATATCTAGGGGGATTCAGAAGGTTGGACCGCCCTGGCTAAGGGGGGGAATTTGATTTGGCTGATATGGATGATGCAAGTTTGACGATTAAAAGTCTACCGCCTAAGTTCCAAATAATTTTTCTAGCTATTCCTTTTCACATCTTCATGGCAGGGCTTTACTTCTGTGATTACAAATGAATAATAATACTCTACTGGCAATAATAATCAGCATGTTCAGCATTGTCATCATCATTACTATTATCATTCTCTCAGATTCTCTATATGAGTTAGAACTTCAAAGTAAAACTTAACCAAGGCCTTCATAAGATTAAAAAGTAGGCTGTCCTTGCATGCTTGAGCACACACAGATTTTTCATGTGTCATTCAGCATGACACATCACCCTTACACAACCATATATCCTCCTCACTCTGTGCCTCAAAGGCAGGCTGAGTTGAATGATCAAACAGTGCTAGAGCCTTTTCACTATGCGGAGCTGCATGTATTGTGGTGAGCGCTGGGAAGAGAGAAGCATCAGGAAAAAGGCCTGCTCATTTCTAAAGCCGACGCCAAGCTGCTGTAGGTTTTATATGATAAGTTTAGACTGAAAATAGCTGGAAGGCTCCTGGCTGTGGCGCAGGCAGATCCCAGTGGATGTTGCGCAGTCCCACCTGAGGCGTGCACACATTGATCTGTCTTTGTAAGCATTAGCAAACGAAAGCAAACTTGTCCCTAAACAGCATAAAAGAACAGTACACAAGAAACAATGGAGTTCTATATAGTATTAATTAGGAAATTAGCCTAAGGAAAGACTGTAACATCTTTCTCAGTGTTTTTACCTATAAATTGTGTGTGTTTGTGTATATGATGCAAACGTCAGACATCATTCTTCATTTCTTTAATTTACAGGCAAAATGGCCAATAACTACAAGTTATTCATTATTCAGGAGAAATTCACGAGGAGCTTAGAGATAAGATAATCCACTTGCATAAAGAAGGAGAAAATTAAAGGAAAATAAATGAGTGAAACTGGAGTTTCCAAAACAAACAGTAAGTTATAGCTTTCGTCTTTGAGAGAGAGAACATCAAGCTCCACTTTTGCTTTAGATCTGGAAAAAAATCTGTCCATCCTCCCACTGTGAGAAGACAACATCTGTTTTGAAACATCAGGGTTGGAACGGATGTGTAGCTGTCAAGAAGCCATTGCCAAGAAAATGAAATGGCTGAAAAAGGAGAACACTTTCAAATCAAACAAAGAAGTGGCCGTTGTTCTCAGAACAATGGGCTGACCGCCCCAGAGTCCAGGCCTCAACATCATTGAATGTGTTTTGGATTACTTGGATCTTGAAAAGGAGAAAATATATACAGAATGATTGTCACAATTGGCCCCACCCAGTCTTCAATGTGCTTTTGTTTACCTTTTGGGCTTGTCCATGTGCTTCCTTGTTTCGATTCTTCCTTGTCCTGCCCCCTGGTTTCCAGACCCTGCCCTTGATTGTTCTCACCTGTGGTCTTGTAAACCCTCATGTTAACCATGTCTGTAAACCCTCATGTTAACCATGTCTTGTTACCTGTTCCTGTATTTAAGCCCTGTGTTTTCCCCTGTTAGGGCTAGTCTTTGTATTGTATTGTATGGTGTTGTCTGGCTTCCGTTGTGTGTTTAGTCTGTGTCTTTTCATCATGTCTGTTCCCCGATCTCTCCGTGTTGGCCCTTTGACCCTGGACTGTTTAGACCCTGAGTATGGATTTGCCCCTAATAAATCTCACTTCTCTCAGCATATGCATCCGCCTCATCATCACTCCCCCTGTTACAATGATGAGCCAAAATATAGATTTAGCAAACAATGTAGATTATCTTGTAATAATGGTGCATATGAAGGTCTAGGATGTATTACGTGCTAAGTGAACAGTTGATTCTTGTAGTCAACGTGTTTAATGTGGTAGAAATGTGCAGGTGTGAAGAGTAACATAGGCCAAATCATTCATCAAAATGAATGGGTCACAGTATCTCAGAAACAGCAAGGCAGTGGTGAGTACCTACTGATCATGGTCTGAGGAAGGACCGACCATAAACTGGAGACAGGGTGTTGAGCGCCCAATGTGGTCCATACCTTCACAAATTCTCTTATGGTACAAGTCACTGCATATGGGACTGCAGACCAATCAGAGTCTTCTATTAACAGTGCCTATGATGGGCATACAAGCATTAGAACTAGACCTTGGAAGAAGATCAGCTGGTACAGAGGGGCAAAAAAGTATTTAGTCAGCCACTGATTGTGCAAGATCTCCTACTGAGAAAGATGAGAGAGGTCTGTAATTTTCATCATAGGTACACTTCAACTATGAGAGGCACTCTGAGAAAAAAAAAATCCAGGGAATCACATTGTAGGATTTTTAAAGAATTTATTTGTAAATAATGGTGGAAAATAAGTATTTGGTCAATAACAAAAGTTCAACTCAATACTTTGTAATAAAACCTTTGCTGGCAATGACAGAGGTCAATTGTTTCCTGCAAGTCTTCACCAGGTTTGCACACTGTAGCTGGTATTTTGGCCCATTCCTCCTGCAGATCTCCTCTAGAGCAGTGATGTTTTGGGGCTGTCGCTGGGCAACACGGACTTTCAACTCCCTCCACAAATTTTCAACGGGGTTGAGGTCTGGAGACTGGCTAGGCCACTCCAAAACCTTGAAATGCTTTTTACGGAGCCACTCTTTTGTTGCCCGAGCGGTGTGTTTGGGATCATTGTCATGCTGGAAGACCCAGCCACGTTTCATCTTCAGTGCTCTCACTGATGAAAGGAGGTATTTCATATTGTCTCTCATAATTGAAGTGTAGCTATGATGAAAATTACAGACCTCTCTCATCTTTCTAAGTAGGAGAACTTGCACAATCAGTGGCTGACTAAATACTTTTTTACCCGACTGTATGTCATGTCTTGTTATCTTTTACATTACACAGATTGCACTGGGACGCACTGTGAGAAGACAAGCTGGTGTAGGGAGTATGATGTTCTGGGTAATCTTATGCTGGGAATCCCTGCACCCAGGTATTCATCTTCCTCATGTCAGTTTGACACTTTCCACCTACCTAAACCTTGATGTTGACCAGGTATACCTCTTCATGGCAATGGTATTCCCCGACATCAATAGCCTCTTTTAGCAGGATAATACGCCCTGCCACATGGCACACATTGTTCAGAAATGGTTAGAGCAAGAGTTCAAAGTGTTGCACTGGCCTCCAAATTCCCCAGATCTCAATTCAATCAAGCATCTGTGGGATGCAGTGGAAAGCGTATGATCCACAGCAGGTCCACCCCGCAATTTACAGGACTTAAAGGATCTGCTGCTAACATCTTGGTGCCAGCGATCAGTGGTCTTGTCTTAGAGGCCTCAGTGATTCATAGCTGTGGGCCAACGACATATTAGGTGTATTATATTGTTTTGGCTCATCGGGGTAAATATTGCAAATGAACATAACATAAAAAATAATTTCTCCTATGAAAGTGCTCCAGCAATGATAGTCACAGAATAATAAAGAACACATGGCAGTCAGCAGGGTTTGCTCAGGGTTTTCATCCCCTTCCACTCCTTTTAAAGTGTAAATGTTCTCTTCTTTCACCTGCATGCAGCACCGCTGCTCAGAGATCACCATCAGTCTCCACCATGCTGAGGTTAATAAATGGCTATCGACCAGTTCCATGCTGTTGTTACGGAGGGGTGACTTTTTGAAGGACAGGAGGACTGTGGAGCTGAGCAGGAGAGCAAGAGTATGACTAATATCATGCATCCCCCCCTCAGGACTGGGCACCCACGGCTGTGCTTCTCTCTTGTGTGAGTTCCAGTGAATCAGTGTCCATTCCTCCTTCCTGTCATCATCAGGGCAGACTGCATATGCTGCCTTTCACAGGCTTGTGACCCACAGCCTGCCCTGCCTCTGTGCCTCAAAATGACCCTTCTGTCCAACACAGAGCCCCACCCCACTGCAGCAAAGAGTCTGTGTCAGTCTACATTTGTGTCTAAAAGCCTCTGTGTGCTACAATTGCTGCCATTTGGCCTGTTTCCTCACGACCTCCAGACAGAACAACACACACACCAAACAGTATTCTCCCACACGAGCTGACTGAGCATGCACTGGTCCTGACTGCTCCTGGGCTGGCTTTTAACCCCACTGACTCACAAACAAGGTGTGTAGCTCAGAATGTGCGATTGTTCCTAAATTTTGGAATTTCTTTTCATATTAATAATATTTGTTATTTCTGCAATATTATGGACAAGATTGTGAACGCACTGCTAAATATGGTGAAATAACACTAGGCAAGCCTAGTTTTAAGGGACCATCATCAGCTGAGTATTCACCTGGAACAGTTAAAAATGACTAAATAATGCCGTTTCTTCAGCAAGATAAAGGATAAATCCCACCTAATGTCAGACTAAGCTCAAATTTGAATATTTAACACTGTGTTATTTCACCTGTTATTGGGTTTTAGCTATTGCAAGACCCATGATGTGTTATATGTAAGCATGTAATTTGGGTTTTTAGTTTGTGTGTCTCTCTCTCCCAGCCTCTCCCTTCACAGGTGTACCTGATTTGCCATCAGTCTTGTAAGGAGGACCACTGACCAATCAGAGGCCCGGTTGGTGTACTTGAGGAGGAGGGGCCTAAGTCTTAAAAGGAGGTCTTCAAGATGATGTTCTAGTTCGTGTTTAATCTCTTGTGTTGGGAGTGTGCTTTTGTTTTAGACAATTTAACTGGTACTTCTTTTATCTTAGTTTACAAGAGTTTGTCAACCATCTGGGGTTTCAAACAAGTAAGTGGGGCATGCCTACTCATTCTCATCACATTATTCTGTCTATTTCTCTAGGTCACAGGGTGGGCGGTGTCACATGTACTTTTGATTGTGCATTAAATGAATTGCTATATACTTACACTTTAACTATTCTAAGATTACACAAAAAATCACACCAAATAAAACGTCAAATACTGAGTTGGTGGAAGGAGTATAAGGCTTTAGCTCTTCTGGGAAGACTTTCCATGAGGTTTAGGAGTGTGTTTATGGGAATTTTTGACCATTCTTCCAGAAGGGCATTTGTGAGGTCAGACACTGATGTTGGATGAGAAAGCCTGGCTCACCGCTCTAATTCATCCCAATGGTGTTCTATCAGGTTGTGATCAGGACTCTGTGCAGGCCAGTCAAGTTCTTCCACACCAAACTCGCTCATCTGTGTCTTTATGGACCTTGCTTTGTGCACTGGTGCGCAGTCATGTTGGAACAGGAAGGGGCCATCCCCAAACTGTTCCCACAAAGTTGGGAGCATGAAATTGTCCAAAATCTCTCGGCGCTGAAGCATTAAGAGATCCTTTCACTGGAACTAAGGGCCGAGCCCAACTCCTGAAAAACAACCCCACGGCATGATCCCACTTCCACCAAACTTTACACTTGGCACAATGCACTCAGACGAGTACCGTTCTCCTGGCAACCACCAAACCCAGACTCATCCATCGGATTACCAGACTGAGAAGCATGATTCGTCACTCCAGAGAGCACATCTCCACTGCTCTGCAGTCCAATGGGAAAGTGCCTTACACCACTGCGTTCGACTGTGCTTGGCCCTACCACTTCGTGGCTGAGTTGCTGTCCTTCCCAATCACTTCCACTTTGTTATAATACCACTGACAGTTCACTGTGGAATATTTAGTAGTGAGAAAATTTCACAACTGGACTTGTTCCATAAGTGGCATCCTATAACGATACCATGCTTGAATTCATTGAGCTCCTGAGAGCGACCCATTCTGTCATAAATGTTTGTAGAAGCAGTCTGCATGCCTAGGTGCTTGGTTTTATACACCTGTGGCCATGGAAGTGATGGAACACCTGAATTTAATGATTTGGATGAGGGAGTGAATACTTTTGAAAATATAGTGTATTTATTCAACCCCGCAATCAGTAATTTTTGTTTTACTGTAGGCAAGCATGGTTGGGTTTTGTCTTGTTTTTTCTTTGGTGCTGACCAGTTTGATTCTTCTAGTGTGGTACTAGGTATCATAGCACACCTATTTATTGTGGTTGGTCAGTTCCTCAAGCTTTTAACCCGTCATCACAAGTTTAGTCTTTTAATGCCACATATTATTCATCCCACAGTGCCCTAGACAAAACATAGGGCCATAATAGATGTTTCATTGACTTTATTATTACTCATAGCAATATCCTTACAGTCATCCACTGTGTTTGTTCATATCTAAAGTCATGTTAGTTTGCAAGAAATTAACTTGAGAATCAGAACTATTGGCTGAGATTCTTGTTCACATGCATAATCTGAAAGTGTGTGGTGTGTCCTTAAGGGCAGATCATGTGGTGTCTGGACTTTGAAGACTAACAACAATCAAGGACAGAAAAATCTGTGGATAATATCATTGTGTGGAGTCTCTCACAATTTCACCAAGGGTTAGGATTTTTAAAGTCCTATAGTGTGGGCCAGGCATTAGCAGCAGCAACATGGCTGGTACAATCTGTGATCGCGGGTAACAGTTTCCATCGCTGGCTACAGCTAGCAGAGTCCATCTGTTTTCCCTGTGTTTTTCACACTGTTTCTCCACATAACCTGCTAGTAAAGTGAGAATAGCCCAGATCCTTCACTCTTTAAAGGTTCTTAGGGAAAACCCCAAGTCACAGTATCTGTCTCAGGCAGTTGGTAGTTAGCTAGCTATGTCATGCGCTTATTCCCCTGGGCCCTGATAATGGGCAAAGAAGCTGCCGGAAAGGTGGGGTCGGGGAAACTCGGAGAGCTGTGAGTGGATGACTGAGCACAAATCCCAAACATCAAGAGGGATGCGAGTCAGAAGGACGTCAGCCACCCAAGAAGGAATGACAACAATTCAGCCACGAGAGGCATGAAGGCGGGATGGGAGTCCCAAACTCCCGAGCTGCCGAGCGGGGGTGGTGACGGAGAGGCAGAGCAAAGGGCTCTTATTCCCTCTCGGCTCAGGTTGTCATGCTTTCCTTAATGAGCGCTGATACTGATCTGGCTGGCAGTGTGAGCGTCTTTTAAAAAGAACAGAAAGAGAAAATCCATGGCTGAGAAGCTGCACCAAAAAAAGTAGTGATGCCACAAAGTGCACTAAGGTAATGGATTTATTTAAGCCATCTGTAAGTGAAGATAAGGATAGTTATGTTGAAATTCTGATAATGAAAGTAGGCCAATAGGTCAGTTTAGGCGTTAGGTTATTATTGCCTTAACTCACCTTTTGAATTTTTGCTTTCTATACACACAAACATGAGGTAGAAAATTTTAGCAAAAGAAGTGTAATTGTTTTTCATATTAGCCTAATACAAACAATACAAGTGGCCAGATTTGTATTAATTATTCATTCTGTGATTGACAAACATGTGTGACTTTAAATTTAGTGTTTCAAATTGGGGCCACTTCACAGCAAATTCCCAGGCTGTCTTTTGTTGCCAGTCCAGCCGTGCTCTCAGGAGAGCCATTCCACTCTGTCTGCATCTAAAAGCCTCTGCTTTAAAAAAAAAAAAAAGCCATCCAGCCCATTTCCTCATGCACAAAGTGACACAACACAAGACGAGACACGGATCACCTGCTCCAGTGTTCACGATGCTTGGCTTCGCTTGTAGTGTGCTTTAACCCCACTGACAAAAGATTGTGTGGCTAAGAAAAACTCCTGGCTCTTTCTGTCTCCCCTAAATCTTCTGTGTGCACTCAGCTCTGGAAAAAAACATCAAATGGACGAGTAATTGTGTAAGAATGTAGCTTTATGATCATAAATGAGCAGCAAAATCTGTTCAGATCAGGCTTCCCCCCACTTCCCCACCCCAGGGGAAGCCTGTTAAAAATGCTCGCCACCAACTTTACAAAGCTTCGCGTGGAAACAGTTCTCTGCCTCAGTGTGAAGGAGGACAATATGAGCAGATAGCAGCCACAGTGAGAGATCAGCCAGCTCAGCTTAACTTCTGTTTCACTGCTGATGTCCTTCTTGCGTGCATGTGTACAACAGGGAGCAACACGTGAAGTGTGCTAATCCCTCATACTCTTGGTAGCTCCACGGAGTTCTCTTGTGAGTGAGGCTTGTGCAGCACTGTGACTGAAGCTTGAGAATTTTTATTAACAGTATACTTTTCATTGGTGAGGACTAAATTCTTTCCCTCATTTTGTTTCTCTTAATTCAAGTGATGGCACTAATCGGATACCAGAGGGAAAATAAGAATGAATCCGGTCCGATGGTGTAACAAACCTAGCCTGAAAGTGCGCGTATTCATACTGTCTGTCATGGTGTTGGCTACAGTGCTGAGCAAAATAATTATCGGCATGAACTGCAGAAAACGTATATTTAAACATAAATTTAACATAAAATTCCACAGGAGCCTTGACAGTATCAGATTTCTTAGAAGTGCTTTCCACAGTTCAAGTAATCCCAATAATAAATTTACACTCGTCGGCCTATAAAACCTTACTCCACATCTCGTAGGTCCAGTTTGTTCTAGCACAAAAGTTTTTGTCTGTCTCCTTTTCTCAGTTAGGGTTTCTTCACAGCTACATATCCTTTCAAACTCACAGTGCTGAGGTGTCTTCTCACAGCGGAAGGATGGACAGAAACACCTCTGGATGTTTTCAGATCTGAATCAAGAGTTGAGCTTGATTTTTCTCCTCTCTCAGAGATGAAAGCTGTTTGTTGTTAAGAGACCGTTTACACCGCATCTCTTAATCATATTTTGTACACCAGTTTTAGAAACCTGTTTTTTCACTTATTTTCTTTGACTTTTGCTGTGGAGAAGTGTCATATCTAATCTCTTCAGAAATATATTCTCCAAAATAATTGTACTTGCTGGTTATTTCAGCTGAATTGAATGAATGGTAGTCTCTGACTTTTGCACAATACTGTATGTAGGGGTGAGAGTGGGGGTGTTTGAATAGTTTGAGCGTGATGGCCTCCTTGTAGATGCATATCTTAAGTGCTAAAATTAGATATTTTAAAGCTTAGTAACTTATTTATGGGAGAAATAAGAAAGCAGTTTAGTCTGTTTATTTCAGTTTAATTGCAATTCCAGTTCATTTTGCAAAATGAATTCACCTGCCCAAGCTTTGTAGACAGTTGCAAGATTGAATATACTCTACAGAATTTTCACAAAAATGCAAATCTACCTAATGAGAGAATGTAGTACACAATTCAAGGTTTGCCAAAATACATTTATGTAGAATGAGTTATTCATTTCAAATGATATTTATTGTGTACGTGTGTGTAAGAGGTTGCATTGCTAGGAATGTTGTGAAATCAGTCTAATGTTAGCATGGTAGTATAACCATAGTCTGAGCTTGAGTTGTCTCGCAGCAGTTTATTGGAAGACTAGGGACTTTATAACACATGCATAAGCATCACTTGGCATATTCATGCAGTAGTACTTTTTCTAATAACCTATTTATTACATTGTTATGAAGTACATCTAGTGAAATCTGAGGACACCTATATAGCTTCAGTACTGAACAGCTACAGTACTTTCTCATGTCTGCAACCACACAGGCCTCCTTAATAAAAACAGCTAATAAAACAATATACTGTACTTAATATACCATAAACACACTTACAGTACTTTTGATGCTCACGCACATTGAAAATCACACAATTTTGTACTTTTTAACTCTGACAGGGATACGGAATATTGAATATTCCATAATATGGAAAATATCTATGAAAATTATTACAGATCAGACATGTATACAGTGCTGTTAACTGGGCCATGACCTTAAAAGAACCATTACCTGGGAATGATGCTTCATAATAATGGTATAAATGGAACAAATGTCTATCTCTTTAGTTTCCGGCCCCTTTTCATAAAGATCTCATGTCACCATGTGATTGCTGGCATAAGCTGTTCATAAGTATTGCTTCTGTAAATATAATCAAATCATAAGTGTCTTGTTATGAAATCCCAACGCTGGGCTTGAAATAGCGATGCCATTTGTCTTTGTTTCTTCATAAAATGTTTAACAAAATGATGTTTATTTCAGAGCAAAATACTTTTAGCACAACATCAAAATTTGTGTAGAGAAAGTCTGGAGAAGAATTCCAACCAGACTGTTCAAAGAGTAACTCTGTAAACTCTGTCTCAAGCTGTTTGTATTGAGTGTTGAAAGTTTTGGATTCAAACCTGCAGAAGTCTGCAAAGAAACTTCAAATGATGACCATCCACCACATTTTGCTAGAATAAAAAAAAAGATGAGTCTTGTAAAAACAAGAAACATTTGCCAGGAAAGAAGACATTTGTGGGTGGCGTTTGGATGGGTCTACTCCTTTGGAATTTCTGTTTCAATGAATTGCTAAGTAGTCTGTTAGTTTTTATTCTCATGTCTCATGTACATACAAGTACCGAGTAGGTCAAAACACCCAGTAGGGTGAAAGTGATTGTGAGGACCTCAGCAGAGAGTGGTTCTTAATTTAAAAGAGCTAATTCAAATGAACGATTCGTTCTAGAGTTGGACAATACTAGTATCACTTGGCATCGCCTGTGTGGATTTTATCTCGTACTAACAGTTGCAGCCAGGCTTCCAGAAAGTGAGTGTGAGGGGTTTGGATTGGAACATAATGGAGGAACAGCAGAATCTCCAACAGAGCCTGTTGGGAGGTGCAACTGCAATGATCATGTTTCATGTTTCAATTCACATGTTTGCATGTTTGCCAATGGTGGCATGAAACTATACAATCGGATGGTAACCATGGTGCCAGTGAAAATGGACAGTTATCAGAGGAGAGTTTAAGCAGCATAGATGGTTTATTTAAGGTGGAAAAAGGCAGGAGGATGTTCTATTCTCTTTTATGCTTGTTATAGAATAATGAGCCCATCTTGCCTTCAACAACAAAACATTTGGTGTCCATGGCTCCCAAAAAATGAACATCCAGTTTACTCCACTACTGCAGTTGATGACAAAATTAAGAAAATTGAACTTTTGATGAAATTTTGCAACTATATCTAAAGCAATTGAATGTCCAGTTTAACACAGGTTAAGCACCTTTTATCATCTGCTTGTGTTACTGCTTGATTATAAATTTGACAAATTTGATAAACAAATTTGTCAAAATATTCAACCCTTACAAACTGAGCATCTCGCCAGCAATTGACAATTTAGCATTGGCCCCTTAAACTCACATTAAAACAGCTGCAAGAGGAGTTACAGCACTTGCATGTGCACATTGTGCAGAACAAAAGTTTAGCAATGTGGAATTGGAGAATTCTATGTGCTACCATGTTTTTCACTCTATAAAACATATAAACTTAAATTTTCTATTCATATTCACCCGTTTCACCCTGAGATACAATACAGTCCCCAGCATGCACTGCAACATATTGTGTGTTTTGGCAAAATGTGGAGTAAAAATAAAAACAAAGCTAGCCCATGGATTTTTTTTAATATGGTCCTTTTAGTAGTTGAGTTTGACACCTCTGATATAAAGGATGCATAAGGCTTCCTTAATTGTTGGATGCACTGTGATGTTTTCCAAGAAAAGCTCATTCAGTGTGTGTTTCAGATCCATAAGTACTTTGTTTTTGTCAATGAAATGCTCCTGCAGTATGACTGGCATTCCGGCTTATGTGATCTCTGGTTCAAAATGATTGTTTGTGGCACAAACAAAACTAAAAATCTGATGACTTTACACATCAAATAAGTACATTTACAGAAGACATAAGAACAAGAATATACAGAGTGATTTGCATGTTTTGCAATCCATCTGAAGTTACACACATCTGAGATGGTCAGTCAGGAGGCTCTTGGGTTCATAGGGATTGACCCATATCTTTATTGTTCTCCTTCAACTCTTCAGATCTCTGATTAGTTGTTGCCCTTGTTCTTGATCCATGCTTGTTATACCATGAAGTTGTACTCATGGCTATATAAGGGGTAATTGGTAAGATGTGGTAGCAATTCAGATCATTATTATTGTAGCAATAAATTACTGTCAAAATGAAGAATCACTAAAACCCACTCCTGAGCTTTAAAAAAAAAATTAATAAAATTATCATTGCTAGGCAAAAACCTCAGGTAAGGCCTAAGCACTATATTGAGTTTAGTATCAGATGTTTTAGTCGGGCTGAACATCTTCCCATTAGCAATCTATTTGCCCATGAATCAGTATTGAATGCTTCACGTAGGCATGAAACCAGAGGCCAAGTAATTCTGGTAGATTGCTGTTCTCTCTGTTTGAACAGCATGCCACAGCATCTGTTTCTAGGATTGAGCGAGTGCCTCTTGCCAGTATATCTATGACTAGACCTTAACTATGCTTGAACCTTTCTGACTAGCATCTGCCAAATCTTCATTGTGGAAAAGCAGAATGATTCCGATCATGGCCAGCTGTCCTGGCTGTACTAGGAAGGATTTAAAGATGAGCTGGTGAAAATGGCAAACATATGGTGAAGTGTAACCAAAGCTGGAGTCTGGAGTCTTGATTTCCTACACACTGAGAGAGGAACTGATCAATGTTTCCAATTATTTCTTTGGCTTAGTGTGCTTGCCAGGTACTTCCTAACTCCCCCACCCTCCCGACCAACACCCCCCCACCCAAACACACACACCCTGTTGTCTGAATCAGTACTCTGAGATCACAGGGCTTAGAAAGCAGTTTGTTTCTGACATTGACATAGGCTAAAAGCGCAAAGTCTAAGGCCTCATCTGTAAGAGTGATGTAGCAGGAAAGAGGTTAATGGTGGTGCATGTTAGCCCAGTGCTGGCTATCTTTTCGGGGTGGGAAGTTGAGGCAGGGCTGGGTTAACAGAAGCTCATCTATTTACAATGTCTGGCCTGGAGCTATGTTGTCACTCTATGGAAGCCCCAGTAAGGCACACCCTACAGCCCCAGTGGGACACATTTATACTGTGTAGCTGGAAATTTCAGTGCTACAATCAGCTTTATGGATTGGAGCAATGCCAGATATGTTGGTCAATTTAAAGCCTACCAGACATGTTGCAGATGACTGGACTATAATCTGCACAATTGCAGTGCTAGTTACTCCCCTGATTCAGTCTTGTCTCAGCTAAATGCCTTTCTCAATTTTGCCTTGATTAATGTGAACATTAAAGCTTCAGCTCTGTGCAAGGATGTTGAAAGTAAGTGAGCGACTCCTATGAAGGCTCCTCATTTCTATTACACAGTGGGGAAACCTCAGGGTCTTCTTGGCCTTCCAGGAAGACACAATGAAAAAAATACATGCCTGTAATTTAAAGTTCATTTCTATTTAATATAATCATTGTACTTATGTTTAAACTCTGCAAGTACTGTAGTAGTACTTTTATATTAGTATCAAATGTTGGATAGCAAACATAAGGATTCTTAAAACGGAAAATGATCCAGTCAGAATATTTTCTGTTGTATCTAGATAGACATTGCCAGCCAAGCTCTTCCATTGGTAAGGACTTCAGGAGCTGAACTGAAGGCCTAATGTGTCACCACTGAGTCATTAGGATCTGACAATCACATAATATTTAAAATCAATCATGTTTAGATTTGCAATGGCTGTGACCAAATCTGTAAAAAAGTCACTCTAGACCTTCAGGAAGAACCATCACTGACTGTGAGTACAGGAAGCAGACTGACCAATGGTGTTAAAGCCAGATATTCTAAATGGAAAACAGCAGTGACAGCTCTGTCAGAGCCCTTTACTGAAAGTCACTATAAAACTGCTACAAGGTAAATTAAATGTTAGCATCTGTTGCAAACTTCATATAAAATACAGAATTTCTTATAAATCTCCAAATGTTTAATCTGTAATTGCCAAAAAAAAAAAAAAGTTTTCACTGTTTGCTTAACACTAAAATACTACTAGAAATGAAAAGAAAAATTGTGGATAACTACTAAAGCCTAAGTCTAGTAGTTATCCACGGGAATTACATAGTGCGAAATGGAATAGTCTGTTAAATGCTCTCATGCATTTTAATTGAAACTGTTCAGCCCAGTGGTCACTTCTGCATTTCATACACTGCATTCAATATAACCTTTTAGACAGAATCATATCTAAAATAGCATCCTATATATTTTACTGAATATTTTTGCCAACATTTCTCTTAAGGTTAGACACATGCATGGAATATGGGTGACACATGAAAATGTCCTCGAAAGTTTTCAGAATGTATGCTAGATTTCTCAGCTGTATTTGAAAGATCTTTTTGATTAGACAGCATTTCAATGACATCAATGACTCAATGATTTAGCCTTCAATGACACTGACTTCAACAACTGTAGAAATGCAGCTAATTGAGACTGCAGCTTGGCTTTTGGGCTTGCACATAAGATTCTTTGAGGGCATTTCATATATATATGTGTATATGTGTGTGTATATATGTATATATGTGTGTGTATATATATATATATATATATATATATATATATATATATATATATATATATATATATATATATATATATATATATATATATATGTGTGTGTGTGTGTTTTTTATATATAAATATTTTTTTAATCTGCTCATAGTTCATGCATTAATCTAGGTTTCAGTAATACATGCAACACAAAAAAGTACTCAAAAAAGGAAAATATTTTATTAAAATTTAATTGAACATTTTATTTTATTAAAAATTATAAAAATAATGCTCAGGGGTCTCTGACCACAGATGCAAACATTAAATGAACAGTAACCTTTGAATATGTACGACTGTTTAAATAAATGAAATGAGTTGAGAAATGCTCAGTTTCACTTTCCTTCAAAGTTTTTCAGTCCATGGCAAAAGTTTGGGTGCCCCGATCACATGTCTTGTTCATTTTCTATGTGAAAATGTTTACACATCCTCTACAGTGAAGTATTACAGTATTTCTGTGTATTTTCTTGATTAATTATGTCTCACTTTTTGTTCAGGGAGTAGGGGAGTCTCTAAAGACTGTTGTGCCCAGAGGCTTCACAATATCACAGTCCATTCCTGAGCAAGAGCATCAGGTATAATGTAATGCAGACGAGTCAGAAGTTGTGGGCTGCATGTGCACATCAGCTTTATTCAGTCCACAAGGCCTAGTCAGTACAGGCAGACAGGGTCATAACATCAGCAGAGGGGTTAATCACAGTCAAATCCATAATCGCAAATACAGGAAAAGTCAGACAAGGTCAGACTCCAAAACGATGTAACAAGAAACCTGGGTAAAGAAAAACTGAGAAACAGAAAACTAACACAACAGTTCATGTTGGAGAAATTGTGGAGCACAAATTGGAAAACCATACTCGCATATTTTGGCTGTGCCCTAAGCTATGGATATTCTGGACAGAAGTATTTGATGCTCTTAAGGAAGTGTTTCAGCAGAATTTTCCACAAGACCCTAGAGTAGCAATACTGGGACTAATACTGGATAACATAGAGGGGAGATCTAAGAAATACCTTCTAGGAATATTATTAACAGTAGCTCTGAAATGTGTTACAATTAAATGGATGAGTCCAGATCTTCCCACATATAATTTATGGATCCAAAAGATGTGAGATGTCTACCAAATGGAACAAATAACATACTTATTAAGAATTCAATTCCACTGGGCAGAAGGCAGGAAACGAACCCCAGCCCTTTTTGCTATGAGGCAACAATGCTAACCATTGTGCTTCTCTGACACACTGCTCACAAGATATCAACTACCTTTTTTCCAAAAAAGTCATTCTTGTTGCTTTTTACTGTATGTGTGTATTTGCTATTATTCTAATGATATGCTGCAGTTTTACAGGCAAAAACAACTTTATTGACAAGATAAAGACTTTTAAATACCATGCTGAGGTACAAATACATCTACTACTGTCAGAGCAAAAACCTTGTATCTCCATTTTTGGAGTTTTTCAGTTTTCTCCTGTAAAGTTACCACTTTGGAGATACAAGGTTTCCTTCCGACAACAGCGATATACACTCATTGTATACACTTTGCTCTTAGTATCTAAACTGATTCATGTTATCAATTATGCAATAAAACGTTTTGGTTCTACCATGTTCTTCTTTTTAGAGAGTGATATAATGAATCACATCAACACAGCCCTGTCTTTCTTACTTAGATTTAGCAAAATAGTGGTGGTGTAACATAATTTATTATAAATTCATTATGCTCTGATTTCCAGTGCTGAAACAAACAGTTCCAGAGGTACAATTGTCCAAAATGACCTTCTGAAGATGTTTTACTTCTGACTTTAAGGAAGGAGGGTACTCAGCTAGTGAAATTCCACAGCATCTCTACTGAATCCTGCATTGCTTTCAAATTAAGGTCTAGACCTACATTTGCCACCATATCACTTCCAAGTTACGTTGGAATTTCACTAGCTGGCCAAGCTAGAATGGACAAAAATAAATCATGGCCCATCCCAATAGACCCTTCCACCAGCCCCATAACCTCCTTGCTCTTGGTTCACTTATGTCCTCTTCCCAGTCTCCAGAGCCCTTCTCTTTTGTGAGATTGGAACCGCGCCCCATATATTGTGTGAGCCTCCTGACGGAGTTCTGCAGGCCTTTCCATAAATAATGCCGCTCATTTCTAACGCAGAACACAACGTATAAAATATTTAGTGACATCTGGGGGCTATAAAGCAGAGAGGGAGAGGTGGAAGTAAACTGCAAAAGCCCCTGCCCCTTCCCCCTCTGATTGTCTAGCTAATCTGTGACCACACTCTTTCTTTCAAGAGGTACACTCTATGACCTTATGCTTTGTACTAAGTGCATCATGCTTATCAGCATACATTCAGTAACCAGAGTTTCTTGCTGTTTTTAAGCCTCTATGTAAACCACAACTATGTGAAAACAGGTAAGGGCCCCATATCACAGAGAATCCATTTTTTACATTTTAAGTAAAAAACAGCATAATCAATTACAAGGAATGAAGAAATGTTAGAAAGTAGTCCTGTAAAAATGACTATTTTTGGTGCCTTAGACCATGCAAATGTTATAAGTGGGCCTCACAAGATGTAGGATATGGTTGGATGGTGTAGTGGGTAACACCTCTGCCTTCTACACTGTAGACTGGTTCAATCCCCTGCTTGGACAAGCACCCTACACTATACCAATAAGAGTCCTTGGGCAAGACTCCTAACACTACTTGCGCCTACCTGTGTAAATTGATCAAATTGTAAGTCGCTCTGGATAAGGGCGTCGGCCAAGTGCTGTAAATGATATGGGGCCTCAAGATTATAGGCAGGCTGCACATGCAGAAAACAAAGCACCAGTCAAAACACAGGAAATGGCAAAGACCTTGGTTAAATACCTTGGAAGGCACAAAGCTAAATGAAGGGGTATATATATATGAATTAATGAATACATAGGAAGAGCTGCTGTATGTGTAATGGTTCAGAGGTGGAGCCAGAGAGAACAGGAGCTAGAAAGACCCATTCCAGACTGAGCAGGTCCAAAGAGGCTCCCCAGGAAGGGGAAAACATTGTGACAATTACAAAATTTGTCTTTAAAAACACAATCTTTAACCTTCAATCACTCAGGGCCCATCAGTGTGCTCAGAGTTTTATTTTTAATAGCTCAGCCAGCATTGAAGTCCCTGTAGTTACTGAATAATAGGCCTTAGCATGTAATAAGCCTGGGATTTTAAGGGATTAAAGCAACAAGGAAACTAAATCTGTGATTCCCAACGAGGTTTATGTTGGTCTTGTGAGCATGAAATATGCATGTAAACAATAGATCCTATTAATAATTTTCTAATGTTTACAGTACTGTGCCGCAATTTCCTTCTTTTAGCATACAATGTCATGTAAACAATCCTAACCGTACAGCTCTTACACTTTACCCTCACTAATTACAAGGCTGATATTGATTATCCTTCAGCTATCCACCAGCAATTTCTTTGTTTGATTTGTCTATTTCCTTTTCTCTCTTAACAGCTTCACATCCTTTCAGACCCATAGTGTTCAACTGTCTTCTCACAGTGGAAGGATGCACAAAAGAACCTGTGGATTTTCTCAGATCTGAAACAACAGATGAGCTTGATTTTCTCCTCTCTCTCAAAGATGAAAGCTTTAAGTGCTTTTAATCAGATGGTGACAGTTTTATTGGTCTGCAAAGTCTTGCATGATACTCTGCTGCAAAAATACAAGTCAGGCGTGAGGTCATATCTGTTTTGTCTTTGTACATCATGCACACAGCTTTAACTTCATATTCCACACACCACCTGCAGTACTTTTAGATTGCTCTGATTATTAGACTTTTTTCACAGAAAGTGAAAAGCAAATCTCAGTTTGAGCTCATGGTGAATCTTTATTAGACTAGACTTTATGTCTCGGCCAGGACCAAGGGCTATCCCCTGCAACCCCAAGCCTCCAACATAATAATATGAGTAAAAAGAAATCTTTTAATACCAGCTAAACACTTTCACTAATAACTGTGCTAACTCGACATTCTGAAAAGACGTCAAAAAGGACAGAGTCTTCAGATGCTGCATTTATGAAAGTGTGAAAATGGCTTCTTCATTATTTCAGCATCAAGTGGCACAAGGTTCGGAGAGACCCAGCTGTGCAAGCGGTGTTCCAAACAACAGTTTACATACCATTTATCTGGGGTAATTTGATATCCCCCACCTTACTTCTCAAATGTTTTATATTAGCTTATTCCTTAATAGGTGCATCTCTTCACCCATGAATTCGGTCTTCACATGTTACTCCTAAAAACTGGTTTCAACAGGTTTGTACCAGTCTGCTTTACCTTTTAAAGTCAACTTCCTACCTCTCTTCACTGGGTGAATAAGTACAATCAGGCCTGTCTGTGAACCCAGGAGCTTTCTAGTGTCTAGGATCTCCTATTCAGACAGACTAAGGCCAACCCTTTGTGAAAGAATTAATATTCAGTAAAAACATATGCAACATATTTCATATTTATTAAAAAGCCACCAAGAAAATAGTAAACACAGAACATGTTTAGACAGGATTAGCTAGTAGTCAGCTAACTGTTGAGTAGTGAAAGCAGAGATTTTGGCAGGTTTCAGGAGGCAGATTTGGTTGATGACTATGCTAATTTCTTCTCTTTCTTCATCCACTCTGATCTCATCAGGGCTGAAGTGTTTTGGGATCTACTCTAGTGTGAATGGCTATCAGAACTGAATCTTTCAAAGTTATGTAATAAGTCTGCTTTTTACTCTCTAACGGTTAATTAAAAAATTAAAGTAGCAAAGAAAAAGTAGTTTTTACTACGATTTAATTATACTCCAAAAATGTACTCAAGTACTGTAACTAGAATATCTAATCTCCTCCTCCTATATAGAAATACACTATATAGACAAATGTATTGGGACCTCTTAACTATTAAGTTCAGGTGTTTCCGCCACAATGTTAACAGGTGGCTAAAATTAAGCACATAGCCTACAGTCTCAGTAGACAAAACACTGCAGTAGGATGGGTCAGTGACTTTAAATATGGCACTGTCAAAGGAATGATGCAAAGTATGTTGGCATTGGACTCTGGAGCAGTGGAAACATATTCTGTCAAGAAATGAAGCAAACTTGTGGCAGTCTGATGGACGATTTTGAGTTTGGTGAATGCCAGGAGAACGTTACCTGCCTGCATTGTGCCAACTGTAAAGTTTGGTGGAGGAGGGATAATGCTGTGGGGTTGGTTTTCAGGGGTTGGCCTAGAACCCTTAGTTAAGTAAAGAACATTTTAATGCTTCAGCATAACAAGACATTTTGGACAATTTTATGCTTCCAATTTTATAGGAACAGCTTGGAGAAGACCATTTTCTGTTTCAGCATGAATGTGCCTTAGTGCACAAAAAAAGGTCCATAAAGGCATGGCTGGGTTAGTGTGGTGTGCAGAAATTTGACTGACTTGCACAGAGCACAGTGGGGGTTGACCCCACTGAACACTTTTGGGATGAACTAGAATGGAAATTGCAAGCCAGGTCTTCTCTTCCAACATCGTTGTCTGCCCTCAAAAATGCTTTTCTGGATGAATGGGTAAAAAATCCCATAGACACAGCAAAATCTTATAGAAAGTTTCCCAGACGAGTGGAAATTGTTATAGCTGCAAAATGGGGACCAACTCTACAGTATATTCATGCCTATGGACGTAGAATGGGATGTCATAGTGGCCTCTGTAGGTGTAATGTGTGGGTGTCCCAATACTTTTGTCCATATAGTGTATCTCCTGGAAAAATGATTAACTTGTACTTTACAGCTGTTGGACTGTAAATGAAATAATGGTAAATAGCGGTCTCTGAATTTGGCACAGTACTATACATAAATATATGCAGTTGTTTTTAATCCCTACTGTAGTGTTATGCTAAAAAAAAAATTACAAAGCATTCTGCCAAACAGGTAGCTAGTTAAACTAGTCATGACCGAGACAGCTAGATCTGTCATATCCTCATACAGTAGGCCTATTTCATAGGAATTCATAGGAATACAAACTTGTGTAATTACTATGAATTATTATGTTTACTGTTTACCTACTGGCTGTTGTTAAGTGCTCTCACCAAGCTCTCTTACACCTACATAGCCAATTAGCTCCAGATACATCTGGATATAATGGAACCTAATCATGTTTCCATGATACGAACGCTGAGAACTCTGTATAGTATCAGTACATAAAGTGAACAACATCATTCTCACATTGTTGGCCCCACAGACATCACAGTATAGAGGAGGACCACCTGCGCCCCTCATCCTCACCCCAATTGTACATTACTCAGAGCAGAAATATGAGCAGCTTGGTGAAAACATCAGGGGTAAGATGTTTATTGTGTCTGCGTTTCACCCGAGTCAATTTCGGCTTTGTCTTCATTCTGCTTTCTTGTTTGTCTTTCTTCCTTGTCCCTTTTCCTGATGCACTTTTA